>NC_141043.1:37665000-37757500 GCF_052040795.2 Danio rerio | reverse complement strand
CAACAAAAGTTAACTGAACTGCTTTTACAAATTTAAGTGGAATGATAAAACAATCAAGTCGTCACCCAAAAAAACTACAGAATTGTGTTGATTCAGCTCAATAATTATTTCTAGATTATAGATGTATTTTCCCCCTTTTTCTCAATGTCAAAAGCTATACACAATCTATATCTTAATGCCTACAGTTTTGACTCATATATTTGTATTCACAATTATTTTCCCCAATATGTATTTTTTGTTGTTGTTATTATTATTGTTATTATTATTATTTTTCATTTTTTTCACAAGAACAACACAATTTTGTTAATTTTTTTTAAATAATAAAGGGAAAAATGTCTAAAAAGTAAACACAAAATAATTGTAAAAAAAATAAATCTGTAATATTTTAAGTCAAAATTATTTAAGTTACATTACATAAAAATATAACTACATCCATGCATTTATTTAGTTTAAATATAGCATTACAGTTTTTCTCAGTCAGTTTGGTGCATTTCTCACAACACTATTTACATTTGCACAACAGTTAATGCATTTCTCATTTGTGCACATCATAGTAGCAGTTTCTCATTCCTTCAAACAAATTACACATGCTTTTGGACATGCATCAATTGCTTTCATAAAACCCTCTGCTGTTTTATAACATTTTCATTTATTTATGTCATGTCAGTCAAAATTAACTACAATTGTGAATGCTGAATAATCATTCCATATAAAACTAATAGTCCTCAGTTCATTACTCATTACATACAAAATAGGTGTCAAAATCTGTCAAGCTAACTTTATAAAAAAATGTAATCTTTTTTTTTTTCCTGAAAATGTCTTCTAAATTAAACAATTTCATGAATGATTTACAGACCTGTGTATGTTGTAGGTTCAGTTCTAATATGTCCTGCAAAATAGTTTAGAGCACAGCTCTCTACCCAAAGGAAGTTTATGTTAGTTGTAAATAAGGGTGTTTTTATACTTTTGCACAATACTGTGAATATATTAGAATTGCAAAGAGCATATGCATTAAAAATGTGAAACATACATATTCAGTGTCTTGTATTCACATAGCTCACTAAATGCAGTGATGTCTAACTTTACTGTAGTTTTCAAACGGCTGTGCTAATAGTATAATGTGCTGTCTTGAGCTTTTTCAGAAAGAGTCACCAAAATCTGACTAATTTGCATTGGAAAAAAAAAACTTATAGACTAAACCATCATAATGAAAACACGACAAAGCCATTTGACTACCTTGTTCATTAACAATGCTGTCAGAACTTTTTATCTTGATGACACTGACACTTTTATTGACATGAATACTTGCTTTTCAGGAATGAGCTATTCATTTTGAGCGAGTGACTCGCTTTTGCAGGTTATCAACTAGGTTTTGCAGTTTGTTCTCATTTTTTTGAGAAATGCATTAACTGTTGTGCAAATGTAAATAGTGTTGTGAAAAATACACCAAAGCCACTGAGAAAAAAAAACTGTAGATGTACAAATTTACAAATGGTCAAATGACAAAAGTACATATTATTATTTATATTAAACATTATACATCACAGTTATGTATTTATTTGTTTAGATAGATAGATAGATAGATAGATAGATAGATAGATAGATAGATAGATAGATAGATAGATAGATAGATAGATAGATAGATAGATAGATAGATAGATAGATAGATAGATAGATAGATAGATAGATAGATAGATAGATAAACAGACAGACAGACAGACAGACAGACAGATAGACAGATACATAGATAGATAGATAGATAGATAGATAGATAGATAGATAGATAGATAGATAGATAGATAGATAGATAGATAGATAGATAGATAGATAGATAGATAGATAGATAGATAGATAGATAGATAGATAGATAGATGGAAAGAAAATGATAGATATAGAATGATTGACAGAATGACAGACAGACAGACAGACAGACAGACAGACAGACAGACGGATAGACGGACGGACGGACGGACGGATGGCTGGACACATGGATAGATGGATGGATGGAAAAAATGACGGACGGACGGACAGATGAACGGACAGACAGACAGACAGACAGACAGACAGACCGATAGATAGATAGATAGATAGATAGATAGATAGATAGATAGATAGATAGATAGATAGATAGATAGATAGATAGATAGATAGATAGATAGATAGATAGATAGATAGATAGATAGATAGATAGATAGATAGATAGATAGATAGATTAAAAGTCCTTCAAAACTATAATGAACACATGAACAAGCCACTATTAGACCCACAGACGTCTTCGAAGCATGACGTCAAAAGCTTCGCCGTATAGCTTTACATTTTATTTTTCCCACCTTTTTGCTCTCCGAGACGGAGCGCTGACACCGCACAAAGGTAAATAAGAAAGTGAGTGATAGAAAAACACAGACGGAGTGCGGGAGAGCGAGCGTCGAGAGCTTCTTTTCATCTACAGGCTTTTAAAGCGTTCAGTCTATAACCCGCAGGTGATAAGTGCTCCATCCCGCCTGCCCCGTCTGACACCGCTGATGGGGTTTCTATAGACTGCTTGTTTTTATTTCACCCTCGACACCGACAGGCCAGACATGCTTTAGTGCAAATCGCTGCTCCTCCCTGGGAAAACTGCAAACCCCCCCCCAGCTGACAGGACGCCGGTAACACACGTCTGATCTGAGGACAGCTAAAAACAAGCGCGTTTCTCAAGCTCGTAATGAGTTCTGCTCACGCGTCAAGAGAAAAGCACAAATAGCTCTGCATTGATTTTTATTACTTCTTTGTTGTTTTGACTTGCTTTGGCAAGGTAGAGACAATTGCTATGGTTTTAATTTTGTTGTTTTTATTAAGGGCGAAAGTAGAGAAATGATTGAAAATGATGATTTGAAGCTGTGATTCTCACATGACATTAAGATGCATAACAAATGTATTTGAAAAGAGTAGTGTCCAAATGAAAAGCATTCAATTATTATTAATATCAAGGTGTGAATTATACTTTGATGATCAGGGGGATCAACTTTATCAGCATTGTTAGTTTGTGTAATATTGTCAGAATCACCAGAGTTCTATGCTTGTAGATCATTGGGAATCCTTCACTGTCACTCAGGACCACAAATCCTGTCATGCACCACACATACACACCTGTTCCAGTTGTCTTTTGATGACACTCAAGGACTGATTGCACAGACTAAATTTACAGCACACACAGACTTTGCCAAGTCGTGTTATACTGTATTGTGAACATTACAACGCTTGTTCTTTGCCTTGCCGTGTTTGATCTTTGATTTGTTCTGTTTGTTTACATTGCTTTCTGCCTATACTTACCATTCTCCTGTTTATTGACCATGATTCTGGTTTCCCTGCATGCATCTGTTTGCCCCTGTTTTAACCATTGCTTACCTGACCATTCTCATAATAAACCTGCATTTGGATCCTCAACTCATCGTCAGTGTCCCTCACATTACAAAAGACTCAGCCAAGTCTGTGTGTGAGTGTGCTCTATATCCATGTAATCAGTACTTGAACAGCTCCCAGCTGTGTGTCTGTGTAATCAGAGGAACACTGGAACAGGTGTGTGTACGAAGTGCATGACTGGACTTGTAGTTCGTAAAGTGACAGAATTGCAGTCCACGTGAAAGTGTGAGTTTACCAATGAACTGCAGCCGCTAGATCACTGGTGATCATAACAAATATATGTTTCATTGAATCAAATGTATGTATTTATTTTTAAAATCAGATGTAATTTAATAATAAAACGTATTTAAGTTTTCAGTTTTTAAAGGAATATTTAGTGTATTCTGACAGTACTCTCTGATTTGGTCATCAAAATACTGCATAAAAAAAGGTATATACTGAATTTGATCATATTTTAAATGATTAAAAACACCTTGTGGTAAAATCTAGTGGATTGAAGGACAAAGTACAAGGGTTTAAATCACAATTAATTCATATTTTGGCCAGAGTTCATTTCATCAATAAAAACAAGCATGAAAAATGTTCATTGCAAGTAGCTTAAAACAAATAGAAACAGGACAGGTCTGCTGCAGCTCTGATCCGCTCATCTAATGAATGAAAAGCAAAATTCAGCAGTCGAGCGGATTAGAACCGAAATTAATGATGCTTAGTTTTAATCTTTTTGAATGAATTGGAGTCATTTTTTGTCAATGATATTACATGCTGATGCAGCCACTGTTAGTATCTAATGATATCCATGTCATCCCATCTTTGTCTCGTCTTAGTCTTGGAAAAAAGTTCGTCTTCAAACATGGATGAAATTAAAAATCTGTCATCATGCTCATCCTTTACTCACTTCATTCCATTATAAGTTTCTTTCCTTTGTTGAACACGAAAGAAGATATTCTAAAAAACCTGTAACCATTGGCGTCCATAATATTTGCTTTTTCTACTATGGAAGTCAATGGCTACAGGTCTCCAAAATATCTTCTTTAGTGTTCAACAGAAGAAAGAAACTTATAATGGTTTGAAACTACACAAGGGTGATTAAATAGCGAGTAAATTTTTGTTAAATTTTTGGGTGAACTGTCCCTTTAACTAAGATTTTGGGTCTGCACTGTGATCCATGAAGTCTATAAATAGGTCATCAAATGATTCTTGTCTTAAAAATATGCACAACAAGATGTTTTGGTGTAATAGATGAGAATGATCATATGCATTTCTGTTGCAAACCATGTCTTTTTCTCTAAAAAAGGTTCTTACAGATTGCAAAGTCACATAATGATGAAGCTCCATCTTGATTGGTCAATTTGAATTGACTGAGTACTTCAGTTTGGTCACATGGCCAAGGAAGAGATAAAACTAGATAACTTAGCTTAGCTCTTAGCTCTGGGTCTTTTCTATTCTCTCTGCAAACTTATTACATTCAAGCGCAGTGCACATAATATTACATATTTTTATAATTTCATATTTTTTTTATCATGTCACACAGTTATTTTGTAACTGATTCAACTGTAACCGAAGCAAAACATAGCTATTAAATAGTTTTACCATTAAGTATTCTGTGAATTATTTTGATTTAAACACTTAACACTTAACTGCACCACATTTCAATACAATATAGTCACATAATACAGTAGCAATGCTCTCCCACATAAATAGCTGTTATAACTGCGCTGATTTTCGTCTTTGGTATAAGACTGCAAAGGGTGGCTTGGCTAGAAGTGTTTTACATCATCACACTGATAACCTTTTAAGTCTTTCGGCAGTATTACAATTTGAACCACTGTAGTTAAATTGTCACTCTTAAAGGAACATTAAAAAACAATATTGTCACTCTGAATAACATTTTTAAATGTAAATCATGACAAAAATACAAGATAAAAAGAACATAGGTGCTGTGAAAAATCCAAACTGCAAAGCCATGATTCCAGCATAATATTGAAGTCGTTCTTCCACTGCATTTTGATGTCTCAGTTTTTGTATTTTAATACTGTAAACAACACAGTTGTGTTACCTACCTAGCGATGCTCCAGTCCGGGTCAATCTTCAGGACAGTGGGGTCATCTGTGTAGTTAAACTTCACCTCTGGGTTCCTCAGCTCAGCAGAGTCAATGTCCACCATAACCGGAGTACTTACTGCATTCACGCCGGCCGGGGTCACACACACAATTTCCTTTGAACTCCGCCTACAGACAACAGAGGATAAATGACAGAAAAGAATCAGCTGAACAGCATGTAAATACATTTATATGGTATTACAGTATATTCAAAGTCATCCTTTAAATTTTACATTTTTTGGTGGAGTGGGGGGGGGGTCTTAGTATTAGCATGTTTAAACCAATACAAATGCCAAACGATCTTCGACAATTTGACAGCAAACGCTGCAAATTCTCACAACATAAACAACTGAATAAACGCGCAGCAAATGCTCGATCCAAATGCCTTATTCAGTGTGCGTGGTTATTAGTCTAGTTGTACAAGCTCGGAACTTTAAACTAGCACACAGTTAGCATAACTTTTAGTTGCTGCAGTTTTATTCCATGCAGTAGTACGGTTTTGAGAAGCCTTTATGATTAATTAACCGTGATGAATTAAAGCGTGGTTAATAGGGAAAGCGGTTAATCATTGCATCCCTATACGGATAACACGTGCATCGTTACAAAGCGTCTTAAAACTCTACAGAAACAAATGATTTTGTAACTACCACTCTGACACATTCTGGCAAATTAGGAATATTGATTCCTCAACATTAGTCTCTGCTTGGGTCCGGGTTGTACATGTACGGCTGAATGCTGGTCCTCTCACTCATGTTGCTTCTCTCCGTCTACATACCTGTTGCCATACATAAAGAAGGGGAGCTCTTGGCTCCGCCCCCTTATTAAGTTGGGAAGTCGAAACTAATTTCGACCTGTGCACACCCCCAAAATGACACTGTAACACATCACAATAAAAAAAAATATTTTAATTGTGCTTTGAACTGAGCCTAAACTGTCACACTCAGAAGAACCATTATATTAATATGAAATCTTTAAAAAGGGGTAAACTAGGTGCCCTTTAATTGCTTTTATTCATTCATTCATTTTCTTTTTGGCCTAGTTCCTTTATTAATCTGAAGTCGCCACAGCAGAATGAACCGCAAACTTATCCAGCATATGTTTTACGCAGTGGTTGCCCTTCCAGCTGCAGGCCATCACAAGGAAACATCCATACACACTCATTCACACACATAAACTACTGACAATTTAGCTTACACAATTCACCTGTATCACGTGACTTTGGACTTGTGGGGAAACCCAGAGCACCCGGAGAAAACCCAAACGAACACGGGCAGAACATGCAAACTCCACACAGAAATGCCAACTGACCCAGCTGAGGCTCAAACCAGTGACCTTCTTTCTGTGAGGCGATCGTGCTACCCACTGTGCCACCGTGACGCCTGCTTTAATTGCTTTATCATCTTTAATGTTTAGGTTGAAACTACGTCCCACCAAACAATGTAGCAAATTTTAAGATACTTCAGAGAACCTTTTTTTCCGCATGTTTGATGAAGCTCCATCATTTGTCTTAACAAGCATATGGATATCAAAGACTCCGGGTCTCTTTTTCTCTGTCTGTCTGGCTGAGTCTCTCCTCCTGTACTGGAGACGTGCCTGCAATCTCCATGCACATCCCCTTAGTACGTTGCCATGGGAACGCTTTTCAAGATGCACACCCCAGAAATCCTCAGAAGACTGCACATATTTTGACAAGGTGGTTGTTACAAACATACAAAAAAAAAAAAGAAATAGATGGAAGAGTGCAAAAAGAGACTAGTTGTGGTGCGGATAAGCCACAAATTTCCTCAAAGGTAAAATACATGGATATTCAGCGGAATGAAGTTCAAAACGCAATCATTGCTTTGGGATATTTTCTCAGAGATTTAGCATTTTAAATATGTAATTTGGATTACAGACATGTAGAATACATTTGAATATGAATTCGCTGGATATTATGAATGGAAAGACAGAAAGCAGGCACGAGAAAAGAAGCAGGCGTCTGAAAGCAATGGCTCACATGAAAATGAAGATCTCACATCTTTTGAAACACGTTTGACATCATTTCTTTAGTAAAACACAAAAACAGATGTTTGACAAAATGTTCGACCTGCTCTTTTCAATGCAATATGAACGACGGCTATCGAGCAAGAGTTGATGATGAAATGAATGCAATTTTAGTCTATTGCTCATACGATGCTATATTTTAATGGTTTTAAATATGTGTATTTAACATGGAGTAGACAAATAGACAAAGAGACTGGAGGTGCTCATGTTCTGTGGCATGAATAATAGGATAACCTACCAAACACATAAATATAATACAATTATGTCAATTACCCAGCATAATTTTTGCTGAAGTTTATTTATTCATTAATTTTCCTTCAGCTTAGTCTATATTTCAGAGGTCGCCACAGTGGAATGAACCACCAACTATTCTAGCATAAGTTTTAGACCGCAGATGCCCTTCCAGCCACAACCCAGTATTGGGAATGCGGAAGTTAGATTGTTTAATATATATTTCAATGAGCGCCAATGTTATTTGGTTTCCTTTGTTCTTCAAAATAACTTATTTTAAAAGCTATAATGGTGTGGTACAATGTGAAGGTGTATAAATTATGACAATAATATTTGACTGAACTTTAGTTAAGACTTTTTGTGACATCAATGCCCTAGTTTCCAGTCTTTCTGCTGTATTAAATCAAGCTCACTCTTTAAAACATCTTCTTTTGTCTTCCACAGAAGAAAGGAAGTGTATATATCATCTATTTAGATGAATGGAAAGACTCCATTCATTCCACAGTATCATAGAGAGCAGCCTGAACGTTTTTCAAAACATCTGCCTTTATCATCGAATAAAGAATCCTCAAAGATTTGAAACGATGTGAGGGTAAGTACTTCAAACGAGTAGAGAATTTTAATTATATGACTGAATAATTATTTTAATTCTTGCTTTCTGGGACATACAAATTAAAATGAGCAGCCTGAACGCTCTTTAAAACATCTTCATTTATCTTCCACAGAAGAAAGGAAGTCTATATATCATTTATATACATGAATAGAAAGACATGATGGGAAGTAAATGATAACAGATATTTAATTTTGTAACACAAATGCCCCTAGTCTCCATCCATTCCGCTATATTAAAGAGAGCAGCCTGAACATTTTTCACAACCTCTACTTTTATCATCAAATAAAGAATCCTCAAAAATTTGAAATGATGTAAGTGTAGGTACTTTAAATGAGTGCAGAATTTTTATTATATGAGTGAATAATTCTTTTTAATTCTTGCTCTCTGGGACATGAAAATTTTAATGAGCAGCCTGAACACACTTTAAAACATCTTCATTTATTTTCCACAAAAGAAAGGAAGTCTTTATATCATCTATATAGATGAATGAAAAGACATGATGGGAAGTAAATGATAACAGAAATTGAATTTTGTGACATGAAGGCCCCTAGTCTCCATTCATTTCACTACACTAAAGAGAGCAGCCTAAACATTTTTCACAACCTTTACTCTTATCATTGAATAAAGAATTCTCAAAGATTTGAAGTGATATGAGTGTAAGTACTGTAAATAAGGACAGAATTTTGATTATATGAGTGATTTATGGCTTTAATTGTTGCTTTCTGTGATATAAATGCACTTACTCTTTCCTGATCTCTCCTACTCTCATGAATTGTAATAAAGTGAGCAGCATGAACATTCTTTTAAATATCTCATTTTGTGTTACTCATTTGGACCAATGTGAGGGTTAGAAACGATGACAAATTTTCATAGTTGGGTAAACTATTGGTTCAGTTTTTTTTTTTTTTTTTTTTGGCATGGAAGCCCCTAGTCTCAATTAACTTACACTGTGTTAAAAGCAAGCAGCCTGAACTTTCCTCAAAACTTTAAAATGATGCAAGAATGATGTAGAATATTTCATTTAATGATTGCCTTTTGAGGTTTGAACGCCTCTAGCCTCTCTTTAACGTTCATTGTATTAAAGCGAACAGCGTGAACTTATAAATTTGCATGAATGTAAGTGAGAGTCAATGATATTATTGCATATGTTTGTTTTCATTGTCTTTTTAGGAGGTAAATGCCTCAAGTGACTCTAACTGTCACTGTAAAGTAAGCAGCCTGAACATTCATCAAAATGTCTCCTTTCATGTTCGGCATAAGAAAGTAACTCTTATAAACTTGCAGAGATGCGAGTAAGAGTCCATGATACCAGACATATCTTTGAGGTAAATGTTTCTAGAGGTTCCACTAACTTTCACTGTAAATCAAGCAGCATGAACATTCTTCAAAACGTCTCCTTAGATAGTAGAAAGAACTTCTTATCAATGAAGAATAGATAAATGAAGACAGACATATTACAGTATGTGCTCTTTTTAGGAGGTAAATTCGTCTAGTGACTTCCTTAACATTTACTGAAAAGCAAGCAGCATGAACATTCTACAAAGCGTCTCCATTTACATTTTACAGAAAAAGGTAACTTTTAAATGTAGAATGATGTGAGTGTGAATAAATGACGACAGTGATATGTTTTTTGAGTATTTTTAGGAGGTAAATGCCTCTTGTGACTCCATTAACATTCACTGAAAAGAAAGCAGCATGAACTTTCTACAAAACATCTCCTTTTATATTTTGAAGAACAAGGTAACTCTTTTCAATGTAGAATGATGTAAATGTGAATAATTGATGACAGTAATATATTTTCTGAGTATTTTTAGGAGGTAAATGCCTCTAGTGACTCCATTAACATTTACTAAAAAAGGAAACAGGATGAACATTCTACAAAACATCTCATTTTATATTTTACAGAAAAAGGTAACTTTTTAATGTAGAATGATGTAAGTGTGAATAAATGATGACAGTCATATGTTTTCTGAGTATTTTAAATAGGTAAGTGACTCTAGTGACTCCCTTAAGATTCACTTAAAATCAAGCAGCAGGAACATTTTTCAAAACGTCTCCTTTTGTGCTCCAAAATTGTAAGCCATACAGGTTTAGAATGGTCTAAGGGTGATTAAAAGATAAAGAAACATTTATTTCGATTGAAGCATAGCGTCCTCTCACAGTGGGTGAACAGGACAGGGGCGTTCTGAAGTGAACCCTGGCTCTGTGTCCAGGTGTGGCTGACGTCTCAGTCAGCGAGAACCGCGGTAATCCTCATTCTTTCCCTCTCTCATGTCGAAGACTTGGCAGCGAGACAATGTTTTCATTCTCCGCTGCAATGCAGAGCGGTCTGGTGCTACAGATAGACAGGCGGACGGCAGGAACACTCATTCACTGTCCCTGTCCGCCAACGGAAGCGCACAATCGACCGGGACCGCCTGTGCCATAACGCGGCTGATGTTCCTGCCTTCAAAGTGTCTCTTTATGCTGTAGATACACACTGAAGAGTTTAAAAAAAAATAGATCTGGGTGTATTGACTGACGGACTGACAGGTGGACGTGCTAAGGTGAGATGCCGGAAGACAGCTTTTTTTTTTTTTTTGCAGGGATACAGATAAAGACAACTTGGCAGACGAATAAGCAGAGAGAGCGAGAGAAAAAGGACCGCATTAACAAGCAAGCAGAGACTCTAGGCTGGCAAATGCTACACCAAAACAGCCAACAGGCTAACCATCAAACCGACTGGCACGTCGCCTATGGAGCATATAAAACAGTCAAATAAACAAACAGCAACTATATGACGGACAGAAACACAAGTTAAAAGGAAAGCCGGACAGATGGAGAGATAAAACGGTAATAAGACAGACAGAAGGGCAGCCAAAGAGACAAACAGATTTTTTTTTTCCGTCTCTTTTCATATTTTGGAGCTTTTGCTTTATTATTAGACTGGTCACGGGATGGTATCGCTTTTAGATCAGTCAAATGAGGTGGAGGTTTATTTGTAGTCAGATGCATTTGACGTTAGCTGTGTTTCCATACAAAGGGAATTAGATTATGCGCAAACTAGAATATTGTGTAAAGCATTTTTGCGAATAAAACATTGTTTCTATTCAGTAATTGAAAGAGAACAAAAGTGTCTCTTCCTGATAAACCGGTGACAAAAGTATTAAAAATAAAAATGTCACTTGTCTCCTCCAACAGAGAAGCCACTGAGGGACCTTTTTCTTTTTTAATAAATGACCTGTGTCATCAAGTCAAGTCAAAGTTTATTTATGAAACGCTTGCTAAAAACAACAAGTGCTTATCAACGTGCTGTACACACATACACACCAACTAAAACAAAGGACAAATACAACAGACACATGACTCTCATACATAGATATATACATTAGATGTTGCCTACCCTGTTAATGTCTATTGGAAGTAATGCATCAATAGAGCCGCCATTTGAGAATGAGAATGAATCTCTGTTATGAACGACTCCTTCACTAGCCGACAATAATACAAGTTTCTGGCAGCGCAGCATCTCGTTGTCATATTTCTCTTGCATTGTTTGCTGATTTTATTCAACAAAACTAACATAAGCCCAGTGTTTAGTGCGAGTTGGTATAACTTGCCTTATGGTGAATGCAGTAAGTGACTGTATTATCATCAATAACGTTAGCTGTTTAGCACAAAAGTTCATATCATACAAAAACGTAAAAAACTAAATCTTACCTATAAAATGTTTTGCCTTTGTGCTTTGTTTTCCTTGTTTGTTTGTTCCTACACCCATAGATAGCGCTAACGTTTAGCATCTTCACGTAGTAACACTGTCTTGACGAGTGCGGTTGAATAGCACTTGTCCTGGGAGCACTGTATAAATATGGCGGCGCGATTGACGCATGCTCAGGGTCCGTATGCGATATCTAGTGTATATACAGGTATCTATGACTCTCATATAGTATTAAAAGCCAAAGAGTAAAAGTGGGTTTTAAGACTAGATTTGAAAACAGAAAGGGTTGCAGCCTGTCTAACATGGAGAGGCACATTATTCTAAAGTTTGGGGGCCACCACTGCAAAGGCACGGTCCCCCCTGGTTTTTAACCTTGCGTGTGGAACAGCCAAAAGTAGCTGATCAGTACATCTAAGTGTTCTTGATGGAGTGTACAATTGGATTAATGAAGACAAGTATTTTGGTGCTAAGTCCCTTTAGGCATTTAAACATCAAAACTAAAATTTTAAAATGTATCCTACACTGTAGACGAAGCCAATGAAAAGAAGCCAATATGGGTGTAATGAGCTCTCGTTGGTGTGCCCCCGTCAGCAAACGAGCAGCAGCATTCTGCATCCTTTACAGACGAGTAATGGAGGTCTGGCTAATACCCACATAGAGGGCATTACAATAATCTAGCCGGGTTGAGATAAAAATATGTATCACCCTTTCAAAGTCGCTAAAAGACAAAAAAAGACTTGAGTTTATATAATTGCCTCAACTGGAAAAAAAAAGCTTTAATTACCGAGTTAATCTGTTTATCCAGTTTAAAGTCACTATCCATAATAACACATTAGGTTTTACAAAAGGATTTAACTTTAAAAGAGAAAGACCTGTGGTGGCTTTTAGAGGTGCGAAACCGCTCTTTGTGTCTTTTTGTTATGGATGTAATAATACTGAACTATTTTGAAGATAGAAACTGGCATTTTAGAATGACCAAAACAACATACTGTACACTCACCGGCCACTTTATTAGGTACACCTTTCTACTAGAATGGAACCACTTTCCCCTTCGGAACTGCCTTAATCCTTGGTCCTAGAAATATTCCTCAGATATTATGGTTCCTATTGACATGATAACATCAAGGAGATGCTGCCGATTTGTCGGCAGCACATCCATGATGCGAATCTCCCGTTCCACCACATCAAAAAGGTACCATTTGAGTACAATGAACTCACGTTCATGTTCAAGAAACCAGTCTGAGGTGAGTCGCGCCTTAAAATTGGACGTGCTGTGCATTCAGAGATGCTCTTCTGCATATCTCGGTTGTAAAGAGTGGTTATTTGAGTTACTATTGATATTGCTGGATTCTCCTCTGACCTCTGGCATCAACAAGGCATTTGCGTCCACAGAACTGCCACTCACTGGATATTTTCTCTTTTCAGATCATTCTCTGTAAACCCTAGAGATGGTTGTGGGTGAAAATCCCAGTATATCAGCAGTTTCTGAAATACTCAAACCAGCCCGTCTGCCACCAACAACCATGCCACGTTAGAAGTCACTTGAATCTTCTTTCTTCCCCATTCTGATGATCAGCTTGAAATGCAGCAGATCGTCTTGACCATGTCTACATACCTAAATGCATTGAGTTGCAGCCTTTTTATTGGCTGATTAGAAATTGGCGTTAACGAGCAGTTGGACAGGTGTACCTAATAAAGTGGCCAGTGAGTGTATTTTATAATGTGGTCAGTCCCATGTGGTTTGATCCCATTGCACCTATTTCTTCAATGGGACTTCAGCGTTTCCATTGTAGTTATGTACATAATTACTTTGTTTCTTCCAGTCCCTTTCGATTATAAGATATTATTTGTTACTATAAACAAAAAAACCAAAATACCAGAGATCTACATAATTAACTTCTTTATTTTGTATAGGAAATATTTTACTCACAAACCAAAATTAGCGAATACGCATCCTTCCTTTTGACAGTTTTTAATTAAAATTGATGTGTAAATGACTTTTTGGTTAAAAACAAGAAAAGTGACATTCTTGGAATATTTCCATAATTATTAAATATCCCGGATACATTAGTCCTCCTTTATTATTGCTGTATTTGTGTTATTGTTTTATTTTTATTTACTTTTTTATTTTATTTTTACTGTTTTATATGTATTCATAATATAATTAAACTTGCTCTGTTATGTTATTATCATTGTTACGATTACTGTCTTTTTTCTGTGTACGTTCGTACAGTTTTCTGTAGCAGTAATATACAGTTGAAGTGAGAATTATAAAACTCAGTTTGATTTTTTTTCTTTTTTTAAATATTTCTCAAATGATGTTTAACAAAGCAAGGGAATTTTCACAGTACGTCCGATAATAGTTTTTCTTCTGGAGAAAGTCTTATTTGTTTTATTTTGGCTAGAATAAAAAACATTTAATTTTTTTTAATCACCATTTAAGGGACAAAATTATTAGCCCCTTTAAACTATATTTTTTCGATAGTCTACAGAACAAACCATCATTATACAATAACTTGCCTAATTACCCTAACCTGCCTAGTTAACTTAAATAACCTAGTTAAGCCTTTAAATGTCACTTTATTCTGTATAAAAGTGTCTTGAAAAATATCTAGTCAAATATTATTTACTGTCATCATGGCAAATATAAAATAAATCAGTTATTAGAGATGAGTTATTAAAACTATTATGTTTAGAAATGTGTTGACAAAGTCTTCTCCCCGTTAAACAGAAATTGGAGAAAAAAATAATCAGGGGGGCTAATAATTCAGGGGGGTTATTAATTCTGATTGCAACTTTAAGTCATAGTCCCACTCATCGGCTTTATTAATTGTTTTTGGCATGTTTGTTCTAAGGCAACACTGGGTGTCCAGAGAGGCAACATTTATAAATAAACTAAATTATTATTATTAGTTAGTTTTTATGTGTATTTTCAAAATGTATGCGCATCTTGCCTTTCCGTTAAGCATTTTCTGAAGCGTTATTCCATTGTTAAGTGATTCATTTATCCTGGTAGAAAATGTGGTGGAAGTTTGGCACAAAATATGAATAGAAGAGAAACACTCACTTTTTAAAGTGGCACGGGTGACGTCCAATATTGACCGCAACAGAGCTGCCGGCGTTGAGATGGTTTCCTTCGATTGTGATTCTGGTTCCTCCTGAAAGGGGTCCCTGAGCAGGCTGGACACGGGCGAAATATGGCGTCTAAGGTAGAAAAATTAAATATTGAAGAAAGCATTGCTTGGAAAATAAACCTAAAGCAACAAGAAAATTCATTTCTTTCTCCAACACTATATATTTTAATCTGCTTTCAGATACAGTAGAAATTCCTCTAATTTGACACATGTGCCTTTTATTGTATGCTTAAATCACATATGCAAAACAAAATTTAAAGGGATAGTTCACACATAAATGAAAATTCTGTCATCATTTAAATGTTATTCACTTGTTCCAAACCTGTTTCAGTTCCTTTCAACTGCTGAACACAAAGGACAACATATTGAAAAAACACTAGAAACCTGTAACCATTGACATCTATAATAGGAAAAACAAATGGGATAGTTTCCAACATTCTTCATAATATCGTTTTTTTTTTTGTGCTCAAAAGACCAACAACAACAACAAAAACTGGTTTGGAAAAAGCAACATTTTCTATTTTGGTTAAACTATCCCTTTCAGTGTAAGGTTTTGTGACATTTTTCATGTGGAGTTTTTTGTTACCATAAAATTTTCCATTTCCCATTTAATGTGTGATTTTAACATGTGACTGACTGTAAATTTGATGCTAGTGTATTTTTTCTGTAATTTCTAAAAAAATTCAATGTTTAAAATCTTGTCATTTTGCTTCTCAAGTAATAATAATATGATAATCTAACAATATTATACTGGATATAAGATAAAAACACAGCAAAAAGACAGCAAAATCTGAATTAATATGTAGGATTAAGTGTCTTCGGACTCTTAGATGCTCACCACAAACGTGAAAGCCCTTGGTGAGAGGGCTCTGTAGTCGGCCACACAGTCTCTCACGCAAACCTCTACTTGGGCTTCCTGTACACGGTACCCTGTGGCATCATTCAGCAAACACACAATCCTGCAGAAGAGAGAAATATCACAATCCTCTTTAGGGTTTGTGATTTATAACACTGCCATGTCACCCAAGGCCTCAGGGGGAGGAAGGTGAGTAGATGAATTTATATGTTACAGCACAAGTAAATATTATTGTAATAATTAATCTGTTTCTGATTTATTACCCCGCCCAGACATTTTTTTTTTTTCCTGCACTGCAAGGATTCTTGATTTAGATGCATAAAAGTGGAAATACTAGACCATTTATTGACAACTGATAAATAATCAGAGACCTGAACTAACAGGATTTCACCAATGCATTTTATTCATTGGGTTTGATAGATCATACAGTGAAAAATGCGTTATAGACCTTAGTCAGGCTGAACACCATATTGAGTTTTACACAGTTGAAAACGAGAGTGTGAGGAATAGACTTACAACAGCAAGCGTTGTATACACATTTTTTAAAACTGGAGCTCTTGTCTGGCGTGATTGTCTGGCAACAACTAGTAACATGTTGTTCACTTCCATTAAAATCTACACCTCACAACCATTTCAAGAGTTCACATTTTGCTGATGATTGATTATAAAGCTTGTTTGGAATGCTTTCCCGGGAGAGAGCCCTGAGCTCATAAGATCCTCGAGCTCGGGGCTCCCACCAGTTTGCAAGACGAGAGGGGAGTTTGAGCTCAGGTAGGTCTCGAGAACTTCCTTGCTGTAGAAACTAATGAACAGATAGTGATTGAGTGATCTTAAGAGGTAACTAGTTACTAGGAGCATGTCTATGGTGGCGATTTGGATTAGTCAATTAACTTAGGGGTGCATTTGTTTGACGGTGGGAGGAAACCAGGCAACCCAGGGGAAACCTATGAGCATGGGGAGAACCTGGCTGGCTTCGTAAGGACTAGAACCATTGTCGTTCTTGCTGTGAGGCAACGGTGCTAACCACTGGGCCACCGTGCCACCCATCTAGGAAAGGTGGAGGAGTAGGAGTGGAAGGGGGATTCTTCAAAATGAAGATGGCTGTCATATGGAACTTAGGGTACGTATAGTGACTTAGGAATCATCTGATAGGTGAATCATAAATTGAATAATGCAGGGCCGGCTGCAAGCAATCATAAGCATGTGATCCGCTCGAAATTAGTTTATAAATCCTGGTCAAAAAATGAATATGGAAGACTGGGTCAAACAAAAGTCTACTATCAGGTTAAACTATCCACACACCGGATTTAAAATGTATTTGTAATATAAGCTGAACAGTTAGCATGTTGTTGAATAACAATACTGTATGCATCATTGCCACAAATGCTGGGGGCCTAGAACAAAGCCTTGAGTCACACTATGTGGAAAATGGTGTTGTCTACCAATCTGTACATCCGACAACTGTAAAATATGAACGTTTGTCATACTATTCAAATGAAAATACAAATTTAAACAAGATTATGAGCCAGCCACAACATGTGTGGAGGCATGAACGATTGACTGGCTCGCATCACAACTGCAAAAAAATATACTGATGCGGTGTGATTACTGTTTATACAATCTATTGGTGCAACTCACAAGTGATGGTCTCTTTGTTGCAAGTGCAACCATTTTATTTACCGTGTTTTGAGCTGCTGTGGCACGACGGAAGCAATTGTTTGTAATTTTTCTAACTAATTTTTATATCTTTGTTTTGTTATTTTCTGTAAAGCTGCTTCTGGCCACAAAAAATCTTTATGTTCACTTCTAAATGGTAAAAATAAATGTGTTTAAGGGATTATAGGCAACATCCTGAGATCTCCACTTAAGAACAGTGGTGAAAAATCATACTTAAGTAAAAGTAGCATTACTTGCCTAAAATGTAGAGTAAAAGTATCTGTTGTAAATATTACTGAAAGTATAAGTAAAAAGTAGATCTTTCAAAGGTACTCAAGAGTAGTGAGAAGTAAGCATTACGCTGTAAAAAGCTGATGCATTTACATGTCATTTGTTTTGTGTGTAAACGTAACATTCTGTAGTGCATTTAGTTATTGCTCAGCAGGCACACAATGTCATAAGATGTTAATATTGGGTTAGATTTAGGTCATGAAGAAAGGTGACCAAAATTCATTGTATAGCCAGCGTCTAAAGACAATATTATTTTGATGTCCAGTAATGACGTCAAATAATGTTGATATTTGGTTGATTTTAGGTTGTGTTGGAAAGTGACCAAAGTCCAATGTTGAGCCGACATCTTAAGCCATGGTTATATTGACGTAAAATACTGACATTTATTCATCAGGTATGGCAACCAAAATCCAACATCTGATAGACGTCATAGTAGTAACGTCCAAATACCATCAAGCTACAACAATATTAGATATTAATATTCGGTTGATTTTAGGTTGGACGTTGATGTCGGCCTGACGTTGTGTTTTGATGTCAACCTGATTTACATTTCCAAACAAAATGCAATGTCCCACAGCATTGAGGTAAACAGTCTCTAGTTCAGTTTCTAATGTTTTTGGACATCTTCTACACTTTTAATGCTTCCAAACAGTTTGCTGCAATTATAAATCGCCCATGTCTTGAAGTAGTTCATTATGATGAACGTTCTATGTGCGATTTGATTGGACAGGAATCTGAAGACAGATTTTTCTAATCACCATAGACAAAATAAATAAAGTAGTGACTGCATGTTGAAGGAAAGTAGTGGAGTAAAAGTGCAGTAAAAGTGAGCAAAAGTGTAAATTACAGTTCCTGAGAAAAACTACTTAATTTCAGTCATTTGAGTATTTATAATGTGTTACTTTACACCACTGCTTAAGTATCATTTAAATGTGCTTTAATGCATTATAAAGCTTAAAGCATTAGAATCAGTACTCAGTATTTGTTGATCACCATGACAAGGAATCTGTACACGGTATTGACTACAAAAATCCTGATCGGAGCATCCCTATTAGCAAAAGCTGTATAAAGATCTACCCATCCATCCATCCATCCATCCATCCATCCATCCATCCATCCATCCATCCATCCATCCATCCATCCATCCATCCATCCATCCATCCATCCTTCCATCCATCCATCCATCCATCTATCAATCCATTCATCCATCAATCCATCCATCCATGCATAAGATGTTGTCAAACAGCAGCACAAGTCATTAGACTGCCTTTATATTACAGGTTTTCTTTCAAATATGAAATATACCACTATTCTGAATTAAATATAGGGAAAAATATGGGAAAAAAAAACAAAACAAAAAAGAAAAGAAAACCACATTTTACCCACCTTTCTGCACTAACATATTCCTCTTCAATAGGAATGCAGGGTACTTTTCCCAGTCGAACACCCGTCATAATGTCTCTGAACTGCAGACCGAGGTTTTCTCCAGTGATGGTGAGTCTGGTTCCACCTTGCCGGGGTCCGGTCTCTGGAAACAGCTGTGAAATAAGAAAAAAATAGAGACATTTGTTTAACTGGAGATGGAGAAGACGATTCATTCATTCATTTTCCATCAGCTTAGTCCCTTTATTCATTAATGGTCGCCACAGTGGAATAAACTACCAACTTTTCTAACATATGTTTTACACGGCGGATGCCATTCCAATTTAATTCACCTATACCGCATGTCTTTAGACTGCAGGGGGAAGACCAGAGCACCTGGAGGAAAACCCACACAAACACTGGAAGAACATGCAAACTCCACATAGAAATGCCAACTGACCCAGCGGGGACTCAAACCTGCAATCTTCTTGTTGTGAGGTGACAGCGCTACCCACTGAGCCACCATGTCACCCTGGAGAAGATGATATATCAGACTATACAGTAATACAACCACAAATTTCCTTTTTGACATATTTTTTGCCTTGTTAAAAAAAGGAAGAAAAAAGAAAAGGGAAAAGGAAAGTATGGGATTTCTGATATCCAGACCATATAATGGACCACTGGTCAGCATATAGGTCTTGGGATTGAACCCTGTAGCTCCTTACAGTCTCATAGTTCCAACACAAACTCAGACGGCTTGCATTTTAATGGAGACAAATCACCCCTTGGCGCAGGGGAGCAGAAGCCCCTAATGCTGGGCTTGGCGAGACACCTCCCTCCAACCCCCCCTCCATCCATCCTCTAATTGAAACTTATTACCCAGGCTCCCGGATCCACGCTTCAGAGCCGCATGGCACAAGGCAGTGGGATAATGTGATTTATTTAGCCGGATTATTCTCCGTAACGAGGACAGGTGTGGCATGACAAAACAAATATGGTGAATGATGTGCAGTGGTAACAGCAGGACGGTGCCCCGTAACAGCCATCATGAGGTAATTACAGGTACTCTGTACGCCTGCTCCCATGACCACAAGGTCTCCACGGCAACCTGGAGCTGGGCATCGGCTGCATCACTGCCACAATGGCTAGGGGCCTGGAATTGATCCTTGAGGGACCCGTTTGATGAAAATGCATACCAAACTGTGCATTCAACAAGTGTGAAATGAGAAGATCTGCATTAAGTGTCTGATTTCATTTATGACAGTGCCTCAAGAATTTGCTCCCTTTCATGTGAACTGAATAAGCCAAATCTCACAGGAAGTTGATATTTAAATTGAAGTGGCATGCAGAGGAATTCACTATAAAACTGAACGAAATGAACACATATAGAGCTGCACGGTTTTGGAAAAATTTAACACTGCAATATTTTATTTCTCCGCAATATATATATCAAGCATGTGATCAGCCGAGGACAAAAAAAAGAAGGACGACGAGACCCTGATTTATTATTATTAAAAAAAAAATAATAATATTTTTCATATAAATATTTGCTATTGGCCACACCATTGAAGTTTTTTTTTTTTTTAAATGTTTGGCAGTTTTTGACAGTTTTTTTTTTCCGATGTGGCAAAATAAATGATTAAAATAAATGTATTTTATGTCATATAATAATAATATGCATTTAATAAACAAAATACGGTCATAAATAAACACAATGGAGCAAATAATAAAAGTGAAATAAACAGTTGATTTACAGTTTTCTGAGGACAGTCTAACAGTATTCGGTTACAGAAATCGAGAAATCATATATAAGCGAACACTTTATAGTCTTCATCATAATAATTGCTCAATAAAATGTATCTTTAATAAACTTCTTTATGCTCAATTAAAATGCCCAGAACTCTCATAAAGTGCTTACATACTGTAGTCACAGGCCTTAAATTGATTAACTTTCACTCTATTATGTCCACAAATCTGTGTTTTGACCTGTGGTTCCTGGTCATCTATAATCCCAACTCAAATTTGCATATCCTGCAACTATTGTGGACACTCATTGCGATATCAATGCTCAAACAATATAATGTGCAGCCCAAATATGAACACACACAATTGTGTGCTATCTTTATGGGGACCTCTCATAGACACACAGATGATTGTTATACTTTACAAACTGTATATGTTTATCCCTTACCCCTAAACCCAGCCCTCACAGTAAACATTCTTCATTTTAACATTTTCAAAATACCTTAATCTATGTGATTTTTGATCCTTTTGTCCTGATGGGGACAAAAAAAAAAGGTTGCTATACTAGTGAGGAAATTTGGAAAATACACACGTAAAACTGACTGGTCGCTTCACATAATGATCTAAACAAGCCATATATGGAGCAGACTTTATGCAAGTCTTCATGCGAAACTCAAGTAACCCAATTATGAGCTGGTCAGAACAGCTTCAATATGCATGTATACGTCTGCACAGTACTGTAAATGCAAACTGTACAGATGAAGCACATACAGTACTGCAAAAATGACTCCAATTCTGACCTGAAAATTTGCAGAATTTGGACTGAAGACTGTCGCTTGGGATTACACCAAAATTAACCTACATTAGATGTCTTTTATTATGCTCAAAAAGAAAAAAAAAACAATTTATACGTTTCTAATTAAATCAGCCTCAGAGCAAAATGATAGATAAAAATAATATCTCTCAACATGAGTGGGAGAACACTAATACACACACACACACATGCGCGCGCTCTCCCCCAGGACCTTGTTAAATTATACACAGTTAAGTAAATCTCCCTTCATTATCAGCTCTGGGTAACGATACATTTCAAAAATAAAATATATGCAATTACTGGGATTAAAGTGCAGTAGAATGCACCAAGTCTCCTGCTGATTTCCAGTGGCGAGATTATTACTGTTTGTGTGTCGCTTATACCCCCCACCACCCCTCACCCGCCGCCAACGGGTGGGAGGACGACAATAGAGAGAGAGTGGGAGGACGGCGGGTGAAAAGAATAGGGGCAGATTGGGGCGTCTGAAGAACCCCGTCTTCCAGATCCCATCCGCCCACAGACCACCTGCACGGTATGTAAGACGCAACGTTTTCCTGATGTTGCGTTTGTCTCCTGTCTGTCTGCTCTTCAGTCTTTCATCAATATAGCACCTCAATCTTCCAAACGAAAAAAACCCTATTTGGCGACGAATTACAGTCAGATTCTACTAGTAGAAACATCCACTTGCGCTACTCAGCTCTCAGCAACACATTCCGCCTGGCACCCCCTCCCCGCACATCTACGGTTGCATGCTTCCTGATGTAATTGAGGTTAAGTGTCTTTGCTTACGGGTACAACAGCTTCACATGGGATTTCACCCAGAAAACCTCCTATTTATAGAGCCTCCGCCAATCTGCTGAAGAATGGGAAAAACGCATCAAAGTTCTGCCATATCTGTCGCTTCAGTTATGTAGCTTTTCCGGGGCCCTAATTTGCTTCTTTTTTTCCTCTATTTTCCCATCCAATATTGCTAGTTTGTAGCATATGTTCTCAAATCCCTCTCCCCCTAAGCCAATCTCAGAGCCTCGTATAGACGATAGAGTCAAAAATTGGCTTTTTTGTACAGAGTGATGCCAATAAAGAATACAGCATAACGAAACGAGGAGGGGGAAAAGTGGTCTGTAATTGGTTTCAGAGGGCTTGTTTTACATGTAGCTTGATGGCGTCCAATCAGGGGTGGACTTGGATGGGCGGCGGCAGAAGTTCGTCTCCTTAAAGGAATGCGAGGCTTAAGGCTATTTTCATTTGTTACCTACATGAGAAGAAGGCAAAGCGACTGATCCAATCAGAGGCATTATTTCTGTCTAGCATTTCTGCAAAACAAGGCAGAACAACATATTTTACATAGACTACCTGACAAAAGTCTTGTTGCTTATCCAAGTTTTAGGAACAGCAAATAACTTAACTTCTAGTTGATCATTTGGTATAAGAAGTGGCTTACATGAAAGGCGAAGGCCTCTAGATTACGCTTATTTTACCAAAATAAAACATGATCAACCCTTGATTTTTTTATTATTTAATTAGGACAGTGCGGTCTGACTTTGCTTAGACAAAAGTCTTGTCATTTAAGAGAAATAATGTACATATTGTTATATAAAGTCATGGTGCAGTGTGAAAAAAAAAATAATATTGTGTATGACTCCCATGAGCTTGGATGACTGCATCCATACATCTCTGCAATGACTCTACTAACTTAATAAAGTCATCTAGAATGGCAAAGGAAGTGTTCCTGCCGGACTCCCAGAGTTCATCAAGATTCTTTGGATTCATCTTCAATGCCTCCCTCCATCTTACCCCAGACATGCTCAATAATGTTCATCTCTGGTGACTGGGCTGGCCAATTCTGGAGCACCTTGATCTTCTTCGCTTTTGGAAACTTTAATGTGGAGGCTGAAGTATGAGGAGCGCTATCTTGCTGAAGAACTTGCCCTCTCCTGTGGTTTGTAATGTAATAGGCACCACAAATTTCTTGATACATCAGCCTGTTGATGTTGCCATCCACTCTTCAGATCTCTTGCACGTCCTTATAATGAATGTAACAACAAACCATGATTTTTCCATCACCAAACTTGCTTGATTTCTGTGAGAATCTCGAGTCTATGTGGGTTCCAATAGGTCTTCCGCATTATTTGTGATGATTGGGATGCAGTTCAACAGATGATTCATCTGAAAAATCTACCTTCTGCCACTTTTTTCAAAGGATCACCCAGAGGTTAAGTTATTATTTGTTGCTTGTACAACTGTGATCTACGACAAGACTTTTTTCTTTAAGTGTCAAAGCTTAAATCTGCAGAAAGAGAAAATTCCAGAAGAAAAAAAGCATGAAAAACCTTAACGTTGCCCTCGGTTAGGTGCGCTTTCCTCTAGTGTAATTAGAAATGGAGAAAAACTACATCCTGAGCAAGCTAATGTGATATTGATGCAGAATAGGTGATTTTTAGGACAAAAACAAGACCAAAGGAGCACCTTAAGAAGAGTTACTTTCATGTTTTTTGTTCAGCCAGCATGTCAGAAAGTGTCTCAGAAAAACAGCAATGCTAACGGCTGGCTCTCTTAAAGAATTATACACCTCTTTGGCCTTAAGAAAGAAGAAAAATAACACAACTTTGAGGTCAGCAGACGGCTTCATCAGAGACACAAAAACGCAGACAATAAGACAGACATAAAGCAAATTCAATTACGCCTCATACCCAGGGGTCTCGGTGTAGAGAGAGACAGAAAATCCCAGTTTAAATACTTTATTCAAAATGAAATTAGCAGCTTATCCACCGGCTAATATACTAAGTCACGCGGCTCTGATGTGAACGAGGGAATGAGTGTGGTAGAAATGTATAAACCACTAAAAAAGGGATCTAAAAAAATGTAGGCATGATGTAAAGTCACTTGTGTAAAGATACTACATGGAATGTTAAAATGATAATTCACCAATAATTCTTACATTTACATATTACACCTTGTATATACAGTTGAAGTCTGAATTATTAGCCCCCCTGAATTATTAGCGCCCCTGTTTATTTTTCCCTCAATTTCTGTTTAATGGAGGGAAGATTGTTTCAGCACATTTCTAAGCATAATAGTTTTAAAAACTCATTTCTAATAACTGATCTATTTTATCTTTGCCATGATGACAGTAGATAATATTTTACTTGATATTTTTTAAGACACTTCTATACAGCTTAAAGTGACATTTAAAGGCTTAACTAGGCTAATAAGGTGAACTAGGCAGGTTGGGGTAATTAGTCAAGTTATTCTATAACGATGGTTTGTTCTGTAGATTATCGAAGAAAAAAAATTAGCTAAAAGGGGCTAATAATTTTGTCCCAAAAATAGTTTTTAAAAAATTAATAACTGCTTTTATTCTGGCAAAAAATAAATAAGTAAGACTTTCTTCAGAAGATAAAATATTATCAGACATGCTGTGAAAATTTCATTGTTCTGTTAAACATCATTAGGGAAATATTTAAAAAAGAAAATAAAAATTAAAAGGGGGCTAATAATTCTGACTTCAAGTGTATTTATTATTATACCTCAGAACTGTTTACTTCACCTCACTCTCATCCCCTATTTTTGCACTACTATTTATCGCTGACAGTTATTTTTACTGTAACTTGTTGTTTAGTGTTATTTGTATTGTAACAATATATTTACATTTGCACTGAGTAGTGAGATCAGGGGCATAGATTTAACCCCAACAATATCAACTATTGAAATGTCCCCACCAATAATTTAATTCACTTAAAAAAAAAATGTAAATAAATAATTAAATAAAAATAAAATCGCACTGTAGATATTAATCTAGACATGCAGAAAGGGTTAAATCTTGTCTTATTCAAGTCGCACCGCCCCCCAAACACAAACAAACAATGTGATTGGCTGTGCCTTTCCCTGCTGTCATGCGAAAGGCTAAAGCTGCATTTCAGGTGTGTCAAAACTGAGCGGGAGGATTTCCTGTGCAAAAATAAGGTGTGTAAGGTACGGCAGCAAAAAGAAAAAAAAAGAAAAAAAGGTGGACATAATGAGATTTTTTCAACGAAGAGTGTACACAGCAAATTCATCAGAGTTAAATTCTCGGTGTTGAAGCATTTCAGAGTAAAGTGTTGACGTTAAAGAGTTAGATTTTGATAAATGAATATAATAAGAGTTAGAATTGATTTTATTCAGTGCGAAATCAAGGAGTTATCTTTTCAACACTTGGTGGTGTTATTTCCAACATCCGGGAATTCATGCAGCCCCAGTCACTGAAGAATTTTCCAGACGCCATTTGGTGAGTCAAACTACCTAAATGTTGGTATTTTACTGACTTTCTTTAAGGAAATACAGTTGTAAACATGTTAAGTTAATAACTTTAGAATGGAGTGACAATTTTAAACTTCTGCGGTTCATTCATGGTCGTTTGTGTATCTAACGTTAGCTTAACTGCATTACTATTGACTTCTTTTCAAGAATGTTTTTATATATGCTCACGCATACATAGTGCATAAAAACATCAAATGTACATGTTCAACACATTTCTGTCACGCTTAATGCCATTTTGTGCGTTGTTACCCATCTGTAAAATAAAATTGACACTTCTCCTTTAATTCGAAGCAAATTAGCGAGGGAATCCCCGGAGCCGCCTAACAGCCTAACAGTTACTCTGCCCGGATGCTAACGGCAACACAGGACGGTTTCCATAAGCTCTGGAGAGTTTCTAAAAATCTGGTGAGTAAATGAACATATGCTTACTTGTAAAAGGCTGCCTGACTAAAACATATGATTGTTTGTTATTCGTGTACGTTAATTTGGTTATTTTAAACACCGCGGCCCTTTTAAACGGGTTCATTTGTGGCCGTCCATATACTGTTAGTCCATAGACTCGTGTGATAACGTACGCTTGAATTATATTAAGTGTTGACAACCATTAAAGTCGGAATGTTAACATTAATGTCTTTAAATGACCGCGTTTGCACTTTCTCAGACATTTAACGTTAAAGAAGTCTCCTGGAAGTTGCGGGACTAACGTTAACATTATCCCGCAAATGCACAGAGACTCCCAGATGCCCAAGTAGATGCCCGCAAATGAATGATAATCTCCCGGAAAGCGCGCGTCTCCCGCCCGGTCATTAAACACTTTGCACACCCCTCTCCACCGCATCCCTCCCAGCTCTTTAGGTACGTCGCGCGCAAGTCACCCCCACCGCTCTTTAGGTACGTCGCGCGCAACTCATTGCTCTTCAGGTACTTATCTCTCCCGCTACCTCCCGCAAATCAACTCTGTATCCCCCGAAAATGACTTCTCCCAACTCGGGATGTCTGACGTAAGTAAGTTAGGCTATTTCTGTAGTCAGGAACATCTTAGTCAAGCTTTTTCTCCAGCATGATATTGTGCTTAAAACTATAGGCTAAACTTAGCATGTACTGTACACAACATTTCCGTTTTATTAAAGACAATTTAGTGCGTTGTAAACAGCCACCTGTCTGTAAAATTAATCAACTGATTCATATTTGAGCAGCCTAATGATGATACAGATTTGATTTGTAGATTTATTATCAATAATCAACATCTGAATCAAAAGATATCTGAAAAAGTGTGAGGCATACTTTGTGATGTTCATCTCTCTTTTTTTTATCTGAAGGCTATGCATATGTGTTAGATACTAATGTGTTGTTGTTTTTTAACAGCCACAGTTCTCTATACAATAACACAACCCTGTGACGGTGGCTGATAAGAGACGGATGGTGTATTTTTATTTTTGTGGTGATGATAATGAAGGTATGTTTGATAAAGTTCTGTATTTATTTTCACAATAACCTGAGAGGGTATTAGAGCATTAGAGAATAACAAATGACATGAAGGTGATAAGTTTTGTATTGTGGGTGAACTGTTACTTAAATAATGTTTTGCTCTTTGCTTTGCACTTTTCCTCTTCTGCTTATCCTAATATTTTAGATTATATTTGGACCTGAAACATCTGCTAGACTCCAGGAAAGGTGGCGTCAATACTGGACCTGAAAGGGCCTAGCAAGTTGAATCTGGTAAAGAAACACGCACGTGCACACACACACACACACACACACACACACACACACACACACACACACATGCATGCACACGCTTACAGAAAACTGTAAGTTTATGAATATTTTTTACACTGTGGCCAATATTTTGGGGAAGTCAGCATCACTAAATGATATAAAAGATTTTAAGCTCCTCTAAATTTTGCTCCGAGTGTTGTGTTAAATTCAGGATTCTGGACAGACAGCTGCCTGTTTTTCCAGTTCTAGTCATAATGGTTAACCTAATTGTTTTTGGAGATCCAACAGTGATGTATGTGTTTTTTCTACTTTTCCATATCCTGTCACCTCAACCAGCTGGGAGAGTCAAGTTGTGGATCATCATGAAGATTTTCAAAAGGTGAGTTTAGATTTCTTGAATGTTTTATTTACTTTAAATGTTCTTTTAATTATATCATAGAATTTGATTGCAATTTGTTTTCAAACATTTTTCTTAGTCATGCTGGAGTCTTGAAGAGTTCTTAGATGAGCATCACCCTACAGTATATCCGTGCATCAGGAACCACCAGAAGAGCGATCAGCAGCTGCTACATCGTCATGGATAAAAAGGTCATCCTGTGGCTGGGAAGCACTTCATTCACAGGACATGCTTGATGAGATTTCCTAGCTCCAGTTTGTTTTCACACAAGTTTACAGCATTTATACCTTCATTTAAACTGCTGTGTTTGATATGGAGGACCAAGGAAACACCAGAAGTGAAAGATTTGCAAGCCAAGTTGTTTAAAATGTAATTTCAGAAGAAAACTATGCGTTCAGAAGAAAACTATGAGTGACGCTACATTGAACTTTCAAATTGCTCTGATGAAACATCAAGTTTGGACCAAAGGACTGAAACAGCCTTTTTGAGCACTGGTCATACATATGTTGTTGATACTGTCTGTACTAATAAAACATTTAAAGCATATTTGACATTGTTGCATTTTAAAAACTGAATGAATTGTTGAAGTGGTGAATGTTTTCAAATAAAATGTTTTTTCTTTTGTAATTTAAAGTCTATTTGACCTTTTTACCATATTTACACTCAAGAGAGTTGAATAAAATAAATATATTACACCAGGCGGTGTTAAATATAGTTAAATTTTTTAACTCTGCCCAGAGTTAAAATTAACCCTTACTTCGGTGTCAATGTGCCAACCCTTTTGAAAGTGTTGATTTAACTCTGTTTTGAGTGGACCCCATGAGACACTTTCAAAGTGTTGAAATTAACACCCATAGAGTTGTTTTGGGTCCCCATATTTTGCTGTGTAGGTCACATAAACGCAGATTTGCTACTGAATGACCCCATCATGATATTGCCACCAATGCTCATGTTTTTCCCCGCTTTAACACACAGTCTATCAATATAGCAGACTTATTGTGAATAGTCTGCCCTGAAAACTAACTCCAAAATAAACAGCAAAATGTAAAAGTATATGATCCCTGTCGTTCTTCTAATCTCTCAGAGTAGCCTGTCCAATTCTGGTTGCTACAGAAAAACAGCCTGTGCTGAGTCATTTGAGTCATTTGTTTAAACTATAGTTCTTGTGTTACCATAGCAACTAAAAAATACCACAACAGATTATTTCAAGTACTTTACTACAGAATGGTTTAAAAACATTACAGTATATCTTATAACATACTATAGTAGTTTTTTCATATATAAACAGTGTTACATTCTTGTACATTTCTGTTGCGTGATTATTATTATTTTTTTCCGCTAGTCTCTATCTCTTTTTTTCTCTCTCTCTGTCTAGTGCTCTCTCTCTCTCTGCGTTCTCTCTCTCTCTTTCTTTATTTCTCTTTCTCTCCCTCTTCCAACCATACAGTGGCTCCGATTGGCTACCACTGCCCAGCTGTTTGCCGTTCCCCCCCCCCCCCTGACGTCACCACACAGCCTCCAATCCAGCCGCTGCCACCGTGGTATAAAAGTGGTGACAGGACGCTACTCGCGAGGCCCTGAGTTTCTGTGTTGTGTCAAAGAAATTGCAATTCGCTTTCAGTGTGTTACAATTTGTTATATGTCCATTGTTATTTGTCTGTTCTCCATTTGTTTACCATCAGTTACGCACATCTGAGGTTGGAGAGTGGGACACACTAGGTAAGGGGCGTGCTCTACCCACTGGTAGAAGGTGCGTAATAGACGCAAAGATTTCATTTCAATAGTTGATTTTTTTTTTTTTTTGGACAGTTGGGCCAGAAGAAAAGATTGAGTTGTTTTATTTACTTTTATTGTTTGGAAGCCACCCGCGTCTCATCTTTCCAACTCTCCCATCTATCTGTTCAAACATCTTGTGTACCATTTTTATTTTTTTTTTGTAATTTTCAATATATTCTTGTAAATATTTATTGTTCTTTCTATACACATATTTTTGCATTTATCATTATTTTTGTCAGTAAACTCACGTTATTGCATTTAGTTAGTAGTGGTATTTGGTTCCCTCACTTGTTGATATTGTGTGTTTGCTTATGTGTTTCACCCAAAATTAATGTTACTCTCCTTCACCTTGACTCACCATCTTTAAAATTGTAAAAAGCAGAAGTAAATATATAGGACATTTCATACACAATGGTAGTTTAAAGAGCTTTACATAAACAAGACTAAAAGAAAAAAAATATATGAAATAAAAACAAAAAAGAATAAAAAAGAATATAATTTAAATACATTGATGTTTTCACACGAACATGAGGCATTATCATTTAGTTAGAGGTTTGATTTGCAATGCTAACTATCAAATTATAATTTCTCGCAATAAGATTTAAACCATTTATTGCCACAGTGCCTAATACTGGGCCAACTGGCGACCAACTCCCTTTTTATTTACTCACCAAAGGCAATTTTGCACACATTTGGCGAATGTTTATTTTGGACCCCGTTCACTAGTCTCTCTAATAACATCAGAGCCGTAGCGCAAATGTCCAAAAAACGAGTCTATGATGAAAGCGCAGCCTCCTGTTACTGTTTCGCAGAGTTTAGCAGGTTTAAACACATTACGTGCATTAAGTGTACTTCAGTCATTGATTGTATTATTTTTGTCCCCTGCAAATCCTAAATGAAATCCAGTGATGTTAGATGTGTCACAAGACATGCTAGAAGAAAATACAACATTTGATGGTGTCTAATCTGATTTGAGGACTTCAGAGGAGGGAAAAAACAGTCAATAAAAGTCAAATGTGGTCACACGATGCTATCGTAAGACTGTTCTCTGCCGCTGATTCCATGAGAACAGAAAACAACCATACGTCGCCTCATTAATGACTTATATAACAAAATCTTAAATCTTCCATTATGTTTCTCCCTTCATTTTAGATTTTGGAACTGGTTCTAAATTGATAAGTGGAATTCGGGAAATCTGCGTATTACTTAGCATATTTAATCTATACACTGTAAAACCCAATAAGTTAAGGTAACTTAAACCCTTTGAGGAAACTGATTGCAACAAACAATTTCAGTTAAAAAACTAACCCTAATGAGTACTGTGAACTTACTCCATTTAAGCTGAAGTAATGAGGTATTTAATTAACTCATTGTCTTCAACACTGAGTTCAAAACTCTTTTCAAATGAGAAAAAATAACTTTTAGTGAATTTTGATTTAACTACACTCATTTCATTTGATAAAGTCGACTGTTGGGTTTTACAGTGTATATTTACTTAGGTTGATATGTGTAAAATATAGATTCATTAAATTGTTACATTAATTTTAGTAAATAAATTGAATAATATGCAGATGTTTAGAGGATTTATGTACAATACAATTAGTAGATTGATATTGTTTACATCTTTTAGAAGATGCCTTGTACGTGAGTGGTTCTAATTCGATTTGACTTGTAAGATAAAAATGAAATATGTAATGAAATAAATAAGATTTTAAAATGGAGTAAAACATAAAAAAAGCTACTAAAATGTTTCATATTTCAATCTTTGTTTTGAAAGATTTTTTTTATATCACTTAAAATTAGGCTTGGTGTCCATAAAGGTATATTACAGTAAACATATATGTCCCTCCAAGATTTTGTGTAAAAAACAATCAGATTTTTTGCGACTAAAATAATACTGTAATATGGTGAGTTTTTGCAAACTTTGAAGCAAATTTTGACGCATTTCTTTTATTGTTTTGCTGTGAAAATATACACATATGTACAAAACTTAATTCTTTATTATCTTTTTTCAGTGTAAAACTATGCAGATGTCGCTCTGTGTCTTGGCAGGAATTTGAACAGTGTCCCGACTGTCTAAAATATGTGTGAAATCTGCAGCAATTTGAAATAAATGTGATATTTGCTTGATTTTATTATTAAAAAAAGTACATTTTGGACAGTGGAATTGCAAAATCCTGGAAGTTCAGATATATTACATATTTATATTATGAGGGTAATTCAGTGACGGCCTATAAATACGCGGATGAGTCCATGTTTTTAATCTCAGCAGTTATCTGGAAATAACAAGATAATTAAGACTAAAATGCTAGGTCAATAATCTTTAGGAGCTAATTTTGGCTTCAAAATTACCACGGCAAAGACATTGCTAAAATGCATATGACCAAAAAATAAATATAGTTTGTAAATATATATTAACAACTATATATAAGTTTGTAAAACAGATTTTGAGTCGAAGAATCACTTTGCAGCAGTGTTTAACAATTTTTATGACTAAAAAGTTTCTACCGACAAAAACTAGACAAAAACTAAATAAAAATTAAGTGATGATGACTACAACTATAATAAAAATATACTGACATTTTGGTAGACCAAAAAAAAGCCATGAGAATGTGATTGGGGGACATGTTTTGGAAAATATTCAATCAGAATTAATCTTGCTGTTTGATGCATAAGGCACACACACATTTGAATAGTAACTGATCCACAGTAAACGCGAGAAGCAATTACGTCAACGTAAGAGTAGATTTAGTTGACTAAAACTAGACTAAAACTAAAATGATTCAGAAGACTAAAATATGACTACAATGAAATTTTAGTCAAAATACTAAGACTTAAACTAAATCAAAATTTGCTGTCAAAATTAGCATTGCTTCAGCCATGAAAAAGTTAGTACCTCTGATCTTTTTTCAGAATCTGAGGAAAATTATCCACTGTTGTGCTCAAGGTGTTTATTAAAGTCCTGCAAATTGATATACAAGCTAAAAACACTTTAATATCATTAGATTTTTAACCATAATATTTTAATTTTATATTCTTAATATATAAACTTTTCCAGGTATGGGTTGCAGCTTGCATGTGCTCGATAAGTTGGCGGTTCATTCCGCTGTGACTCCAGATTAATAAAGGGACTAAGTCGAAAAGAAAATGAATGAATTTTTAATATATAAACATGACGGCATCATTCATTTTTCATTTTTAGCTGGTCAGGGACGAGTCAAGGAATGTGACATCTGGCTAAAAGTGGGAATGAGACAAGAATGAGAATAATGTTATGTTTGGTCGCATACAATTGCGTCTTGTGTCCAAAAAGCATTTAATCTAATCTGAGGACTACAGTGAAGAAAAAAACTTAAGAGTTGCTTAAATGTGGTCATGCGACACTCAAAAAAAAGGCTTTTGCTGCTTGTTCAAACTACTTATTTAATTGAGTTGAAACAACACAATTCTTATGTTTTTTGGGGGGACAACTTAATTGTTTTATGTTCAATCTACTTACATTTGTCAAAATGATTAAGCTAACTTAAACAATTTGTGTTGGGACAACATGAAGGAATTGTGTGGAACTCAGCAGTGAAAGCGAGCATACCACTGAATCCATGCGACCAGAAAACAAGCATACGTCGCTCCGTTTCTTTGTCTGCACCTCTTCCTTTTCCGCTTCTTCTTCATTCAAGCTTTTCAGCTCTGGTTATATAGCGATAAGTAAGCAGAGAGACAGGCATGAGCTAACGGATTAGCAACTGTGCCACTGGCAATTACCCAGTATCAGGGGCTAATCTTACTGAGCGCCGCCGCTGTCTCCGCGACTGCCAGCTGCCAGCACTGGCACACCGCAGTATATTAGCATCAATCCACCGCTGCACGGCAATAAAAGCACAGCCAGAGATTTGTTTGGCAGGGCCACTGTGAAAAACGCAAGATGGTGGTTTATTTATTTTTTTTGTTTGTTTGTTTGTTCGTTTTTTTTTTTTTCTTACAATAAGTGTGTCAGTGTTATAGAAAATGAGAATGGTTAGCATGCAGAATGTAAACGTATGTTTGGATGGAATATATTTTATTTTATGACGAGGGATAAAACATGAAAATCGCTTCAATTAAACTGATAAGCATTGTGTGTAGCATGGCGTTAAACTGGACACAGTGCACACTTATCCTTTTAAAGTATTAAGGTTATAATATTAAGCTTTACATTAGTTGAGACATTAAGAATTATTAAGATTATTAAGAATGCTTAACATAAATGAATTAAAAAAAAATAATGAAAAAATTTGGTTTACACTAAGGAACTTTTAAACTTTTAGTTTTGAAAGTGACAATAATGAGTTTTTTTTTAATAAATCAGCATATAATGATCATTTCTGAACACCACACAACACTAAAACCTGAAGTAATAATCATGAAAATTCAGCATTGAATATTGAATCTTAAAATAAATTGAACTTTTTATTATTACAATATGTGACAATATTACTGTTTTTATTGCATTTTGTATTGGTACGAGTAAGTTTACTCAAAACCATATATAAAAACTTTGTATGTTTTTGTATGTTTTATAATAATAATAATAATAATAATAATAATAATAATAATAATAATTATTATTATTATTATTATTATTATTATAATAATAAGTGTTTAGTTTATAAAAAATGTAATGGTTTTAAAAAAAAACTGCTTTTTTTCTAGCTGAAATTAAACAAATAAGACTTTCTATAGTTATATATATATATATATATATATATATATATATATATATATATATATATATATATATATATATATATATATATATATATATATATATAAATATATATATATTAACTTGCAAGTTTTCATTTACTTATTAATTTGCTTTCTTTGTTATTATTATATGCTATTATAATTATTTTGTTTTTCATTATAGTCTTTTTAGGGGGCATTATTTTTTGATCATAAATCACTAATGTGGTCAAATTCTAAATGTGGAAAATACCTTTAAGTTCAATCACTATTTTATATAACCGAATACTGATGCATCAAGGAAAAAACAAACAAAAACAACAACAAAAACCCTTAAGGGTCCTTCATACTGATGATACCCAAAAAACAAGCATTAATCAAAACCTATACATGTAAACAATTCCAATCCAAAGAACCCCACATCCATACAGAAAACCTTGACACTTCCCTGAAAACAAGACACAAAGAAACTCCACTCTGCACAAACAACACCTGTTAAAAGCTTACCCAAGATAAAAGTGTGTGTATGTGTGTGTGTTTGACAGTCTTGTAAATAGTGAATGTGATAACTGGTCTGTGTCAGAGCGGGAGCGAGTGTTACCTTGTTGATTTTAGGGTGAGCGCAGCGACTGTTTCCTGCGCTGGGGTTCATCCAGCTGCTCTCTGGAGGAGCACATTCCTGTCTGAGCGAGCACTTCTTCTCCTGAACACACCAGCCGCAGTCAAAGCGCGGGTCTGCTTTCAGACACATCCCGCAGCTGTCCCGCATGGCGAAACACTTGTACAGGTGCGCTGAGGAGAAACACAGGGGAAAAATAAATAAATGAGTGTGCAGAGCAGAGGACAAAACCTGTGACCGAGCAGCACATGAGAAGCTTTATTCATCTGTCATGTTGCCTGGCAACCGCAAACTGTCTACAGTTGAGCTAATGAACTCTATTACTGCACTCAACAAGTGTTTATTGTGATCATTAGGCTTAATAAATGAGAATTTTAATATCAGTGTCTTTTTATAATGATGTTGCTTTTATAATTGCTTTGCATAATTATGTTCACCAACAGTAATATGCATAAATAAACCCATATATATATATATATATATAAATATATATATAAATATATATATATATATATATATATATATATATATATATATATATATATATATATATATTTATATATATATATATATATATATATATATATATATATATATTTATATATATATATATATATATATATATATATATATATATATATATATATATATATATATATATATATATAAACATATTTTATTTATTTATTTATTTATTTTAACATATACATATAGACAGTAGCCCCTTTCACACATACAGACCTTTCCGGAAAATTACCGACAATTTTTCTGAAAGGTCTGTATGTGTGAACAGGCCTTTTTTAAAATACCGGTAAATTCGTTCCGGATAGAGAAAGTTGTAACATTACTGGTAATTTGCCAGAATGCTGCGCTGTGTGAACGCAGAAAGAAGATTGCCGGAAAAAGCGCGTGCACGTCTAGAATGCGCTGATGTGAGACGCATTCACGTTTGAGCGATTTATGAAAATATTTTTCCAGGCACATTTAGCTGCTAGATGTTTGTCAGATGTTTATATGTTCCTTCTTAATGCTAACTGTGTAAATAATTATTCTGACACTGGAATGCCCTGTCAGTAATGTCTAGTGGTTGTCAATAGGCTTTTTATAGTGTCTGCTATAATGTTAATGTTGTTTTTGGTGTTTACAGATGAATATGGTCACTGTGTGAAAACACAGTACAGTTAAGATCTTATTGCCACATTAGATCGTTATGATTACATAATATATGCCTTCAGTGATCTCCTGTATATAGATCCCAAAAAATAACACAACTGGAATCACTACCGCAGTCGCCATCTTCTGATCTCACAGGAGAAGCAGGAGATTGCGAGGACATACAGTATGATGACGTGTGCAGGTGCTGCAGTGCAGTCCCAATTCTTAGGGGTAAATTTTGAAGCCCTTCTTCTTAACCTTCAGTCGTAAGGAAAGGGGAAGGGGTAGGGGTATAAAATTAGAATTGGGATTGGGCCTTAATTGATAATAATCCTAACCTCAACCCAAACAGTCTACTTAATCTATTGAGAATAAGTTGGCATATAAATGCAATGTAACTTAAATTCAACAAAACGCGTTAAAGGGACCATCAAAATAAAGTGATACCAAAATGTCATTTAGAAGGTAATTTCAAGATTTTAAAATCAAAAATACTATGGTAATTACCCAGTAAGTTAAACAAACTACTTGAATCTAAACACCTAAACACCACTGGTTATTGCTTATAAACAGAAAGCACGTGGTCTACTACATTTTCAATCTAAAATGTCAAACTAGTTGCCCTTAACTGAAAACTTGCAGAAAGAAAGATTAAAATATAAAAGATGCATGAAACAAAGGCATCACCTCAGCTACAGCTAACAATTAGCAAATTACAGATGTTAAATTCCCATTGCGGAGAGAAAGATGGCAGATTTTGCAGGGCCCCTGGAGCTTCAGGGGCCCAAGTGAATGCTGTTGCGTCTCTGACTGCTGGCGGACTTCAAAAGAGATGCGTAACCATCCGTCTCAGCCTCATGCTAATCTGATTAGCCACGGCTAAGCTTAAAAGTAGCGCTGCGCTAATTAAACTGAACCAAATGAATGATTTAATTACATTAACATTTCCACTTTACAGCGGGGCAAAGCTGGGCTTTTTCTCTGGCAGCGTGGTGAAGATAAACGCTATAAAGTTAATGCTGAGAAAGACAGAGAGAGAGAAAGAGAGAGAGAGGGAGAGAGAGAGAGAGAGAGAGAGAGAGAGAAATATAGTGCAGAAATATCTTAGCACCTTTGCATGAAACAAATTAGTTTGACTATAGAATTTATGTTTTCAAAAAGTATATTCTGAATTAAAAGTTTAGCAAAAAATAACATGCAACAAATTTATCAATTTATCAACAAGTACATTTATATAACTGCATAAAAATAGATTTATGATCGGACAAATCAGAATTTTTTTGTACACCTATATTCAAAATGTTTAGGCCGGTAATACACAACAGTACAACAGTATTTATTTATTAATATTATTGTTTTTTTAATTTTATAATATTAACAAAACATACAAATAAAGGAATAAATAAATAATAATGACAGCAGTTTATATATATATATATATATATATATATATATATATATATATATATATATATATATATATATATATATATATACATACATATATTTGTTGTATTTAATTTTAACTTTATAATGATAATAAAAATAAATAATAATTATAATAAAAAAATAATAATAATTATTTTTTATTTTAATTTTTTAAAAACATAATAATACATAAATAATAATAATAATAATAATAATAATAATTACAGTTTTTATTTTACTATTTTAAGACAATTTATTTTTACACTAATAATAAAAAAATAATTAATACATAAAAATGATAATAATAATAATAATAGGTTTTTATTTTATTATTATCAGTATTCTATTAACTTGTTCTATCACTTTTATTGTATTTTATTTTATAACAATAATAAAAAAATTTAAAAGTACAAATCAATAAATAAATAATAATAATAATAATAATGACCACAGTTTTAATTTTATTATTTGTATTGTATTTAATTTCAATTTTATAATAATAATAATACCAAATAAATAATAAAAAATAAATAAAAATAGTAACAACAACAGTTTTGATAATATTATTTTATTTCATTTAATAATAATAATAATAATAATAATAATAATAATAATAACCAAAAAGAATGTTATTATGTAGGTCTTTAAATAGTAATAACAGTTTTATTTAACTTTTTTATTGCATTATTTACATGTTTAATTACTTATTTTTTAGTATTGTAAGTATTATTATTATTATTATTATTATTAGTAGTAGTAGTAGTAGTAGTAGTAGTAGTAGTAGTAGTATCATTATTATTATATAATATAATCTATAATATAATATATTATGATATAATATATATCACTATATTATTATATTTTATACAGAAATATTTTGTAACAAATATATTTACTGTCATTTTTATTCATTTATTCATTTTAGTATTTTCAAACAAACTATTATTAAACCACACTTAATGACCCAAACCGTGAGTGCAAATTAAAAACAATAAAAAGAACTTAAGAAAATAATTATTGTCTTTTCTGTCAACTAACCAAGACAACATCTTAATGTTACCAAAACACAGTATCTGAACGTGTCTCTGTGATTTCCCACCTTCTCCATCCTGTACCATTTTTCAGATGTTGCCGACAGCGACGAGATGAGAAAAATAAGGCGGCAAAAAGTGCAGCGCGTTACATCACTCAATGTGCTGCGAGAGCTTGATCTGGCCCAGGTGTGCTGCTCTATTGGATCACCCTCCAGAGTCACCATTCACTCACAACTCTCTCTAAACAGCTCTTTACAGGCCCTGACACTTGAAATATTAGTAACAAATGGACCAGGACTCGATCCAGTATCACCAAAAGCGCTCATTCCAAATTATTTGGAGAGTCAGTCTGAGAAGCAAACTTTCTAACCAGATGTTCTTTTTATTCATTTTGAATACCGTGTTTTTGTATTGTATTGCAGAGATGTGCTGAGGAATTACCAGATGAGCTGGACTGAAAGAAGCAAGGCATAAATCAGCCTTAATTCATCCTTACAGATACCCTGGATCTGACAAAAAAGTGACTATAGGCTTTTTAAGTTGTGAAATTTATGACCTTGTATTATAAAATCAGTTATAAACAGGGCTTGACAATATTATTATTTTTTTTTATCACCAGCCACTGTGGCTAGTTGTTTTCCAACATTACTAGCCACTCGCCATTTTCACTAGCCATAATTTTGTTGTTAGGAAAATATATTTTATATGCATAAATATGACATGTCATGCAAAAATTACTTGATTTAAATTAGATATTGTACTATGTCCACATGAGTCCTCATTCCTTTCACTTTTTGTGTATTGTGTATGAGCTTGCTCAGTGGGTTGTGGTTTTATAGTGTCACATTAAAATTAGTTTTTATTTCACATGACTTTCCAGGGCTCACAATTAAGGACTTACCAAATGTATACTGAAATAAATAATAAATAAATCAAAAATAAATAAATAATTATTTCTTAGACTCAAATGTTAAATAACGTGTCAACACAAGCAACATATAGCAAAATATAGCTGTATACTATACTTTTTATTTAAAAAAAAAAAATAGACATTTAAAAAATAACTATTGCCATGCTTTTAAAATATGCACAGTAATCTGTCCTGGCTAAAGTTCCCAGATCACCAGCTAACTACACATGAATGGGGAGTTAATCTCCTATTAAAGCAATGTTATTGTAAAAAAATTATAACTAAACCATACTAACAAAAATAACTGTAAGCAAAAGCAAGCAGGTGAAAAAACTGCATGTGTGATAAAGAAAGGATGATCACGTGCACTTAATATCTGATCAAAGAATGGTCAAAGCAAAAGCAACCGGTGCTGCTTACAAAAAGACAAACCTGGAGCTCCTGAAAGCAGCAAGACTGGGGGTGCAGGAGCATAACATTTTGTCTAGTCTATTTAAAGGAGAACTGATCTCACAAGTTGCGTATTTGTATGCACGGTTGCTTCACGCAAGGAAACAGTAGATCACAAAAGCTGTAAGCGCGAGTGATCATCCTCTCATTTGTTATCCGCCTGCTTTCTATAGCTTGTGCAAGCACAATTTGCACGACCACGGCCCGGCACATGGTCTAAAAGGGTTGAGCTTATTCTCTTAATGATTTATGAGTGTATTTTGAGCATAACATGCATTAAACCAATCAGTCTCATCTCCAATTCTCTTTAAGAGTCAGTTGCGTTGAACCATGGTGCATTTGTTGTTTACATGGCGGACTTTGCAAGTGGAAAAACTGCATGCTTCACTAGCGAGAAAACAGTTAAACAGACCATCTGCAGCGCAAGGATAAAGAATAAGCCTCTTCCAATCAGCCTCTTTTTCTTTACTTAACTTTTACTCTTCAACGTTCATGGATAAGGAAACTGTGTTGTAAGCACTCAACTAAAGACATCCATTAGCCTACATATTTAATTTTATTTGTTAAGCGCAAAGATTTAATCCAAAACTATTTCTAAATTCAGTTCTAATTTCCAGCAAATTAATAAGTGAATAATAATAACGAAATGTGGTTATAAAACCACATCCAAAGTATCCCTGTCCTGTTCTTTTGCCTCATATGGTGATGTAGATGCCTCCGAAACTCCACAGGTGGACAAATTTAAACTTGCTTTATTAAAACAAATATAAATATGTACATAAATAATAATACTACACTTTGTCATGAATAAGCTAAAAAAAGGATTAACATTTTAATCCTTTTTTTATATGTAAAGATATTTGTGTAATGCTGTACATCCTGTGTGTATTATGAAATGTGTAAACATTTGGATCCACATAGGCGAAAGCCAGCTTTAGACCAGCTTTTTTTGGTCAATGGCGCGCTCTATTTTATTTTCTCATAATAGCAAGGCGCCAACAAAGTCCACAAAGTAGTGCAAATGGATTAGCTATTTAAACAATGAGGCGCACAGCATTAAATTTAGAGTTGCGCTGGTCTGAAAATAGCAACAACTGGTGCCATACAGGTTTTGCGCCTTATTGCGCCAGGTGTATGATAGTGCCCTAAAGGACATTCTGTGAAAAATGCCTTGCTCTGTTAAACATCACTTTGGAAAAATTTGAAAAAACTAATTCAAAGGAGGTCTAATAATTCTGACTTCAACTCTATACTTTGTTAGGATATGACAATATTAAGCCGAGATACGACTATTTGAAAATCTGTAATCTGAGGGTTCAAACAAATCAAAAAACTGCAAAAATCAGCTTTGAAATGTAAAACTTTAGTTGTTAGAAATGCACATCTATATCTAACATAATTTGAAAGATTATAATATATACACAGTGATCAAACACATGAACGATATGCATTTGTTAATATGTTTAGCTTAACACACTGTGAGAGTATATTAGTGCCATTTGTTGTTCGCTTTTGCCATCTGATACAGCTTTCGGACCCAGACACTGTGACGGGTGAAGTCAGACTTAACAAGCGGATGGAGGAATGGATGTGTCAGACTGAGGCGAGATTTACCTTGGATATTGTAGGGGTTGTCAATGACGAAATCTCCATTCCACACAACGGAGAGGTCCACAGGCAGGTCGCTGATGTCATTTCCTTCATAGTCATACTGGAGAGAAAGAGAGAGAGAGAGAGAGAAAAAAAAGACAAATATGACTCAATCCTGATGTAACTGAATTTAGCTCCTAAAAAAAATAGTCACAAAATATCAACAGGAAAGTTTAGTTTCTTCAACAACTTTCAATTAATGTAAGCACTGCAAAATGTATAAGTGCCGCTTATACAAACATTCTTTTTTTGTATCTAGTATTATTCAGAGATGTTTAATTCACACTTTTTCCAGTAATCACCATTAATTTCTGTCCCTAAAGTGTGTCTATCCACCAAAAACACAAAAAAGGCACAAAATATAAGTAGCATGACACTGTGCGACCAAAAAACACATCATTTTCAGATTGATTACTCCCACTTTTCATCATCACTTATCTGTCCTCTATCGACAGTGTTTATACACCGAAAAGACAAAAAGAGGGCTCAAAATACCGAAATGTGGGAGAAATGAGTTTGAATTAGGCTCTCGACATTTCTCGATCCTATTAGGCTATCGCTTTCTCTCTCTCTATTGTGCTACTGACATCAAAAAAGACAAAAATAGTCCAAAATAACACACAAACACACAAACACAAACACAAACACACACACACACACACACACACACACACACACACACACACACACACACACACACACACACACACACACACAAATTGTTGGAAACATTCAGGTTATGGAGGTTGTGCAGGAAATGAAAGTTTAAATCTGGCTTGCAACATTTTTGCTGTCTATCTCACCTCCTGTCCTTGTACTGCAGTGCAAAAAAAATCTGTTCAAAAGTCCAAATGTGCTACAATAAGATGTGTTTTGGTGCTTATGTGGGAAATATGCCTTTGAATTGTGCATCGATTATTTCTATTTCAAGCCTAATGGCATGCCTCCTTGCTACCAAAAACAGAGAGAGAGAGAGAGTGCAATTTTGGATGTTCTTGATCTTGAAAATAAACTAGCTAGCAAACGGTTTGAAAATAAAAGTCAGATCTGTGACTCAGTGAAAACAACATCCGTTATGTACTTTTAATAATGTTAAATAGGGTAAACACACACACACACACACACACACACACACACACACACACACACACACACACACACACACACACACACACACACATATATTAGATTATAGCCCGTTCCATTTGTTTGGGAGGACAGTGGTTGGTATTGAAATGAGTAGCTGGTATTTAAATGTTTCTGTTGTGACATTGTGTTTGGTGCAGACAGCCAAATTACTTATCAATGGAATCTTGTTGTGTCGTGTGTTATTAGGACACTTTTCAATACTGTTTAATGCAATTTCAAAAAGTTACATGTGGGAAATATCATTTTGAATTAGAGTTTTATTTTTAGTTTAATAATTCCAATTTATTGTCATTATTTCCATGACTAAACACACACACACACACACAAAATATTTTAAATTAGCAAAAGTATTGCTGAAGACAACAGCACTGTTTGGAATCCTGCCAGAATATGCTGAATCAAATTCATCACAGACTGATACTAGAGCCTTAGCAACTTTACTGACAAGATGACTTATTCTTACACTGTAAAACCCAATAACTTAAGGTAACTCAAACCATTTAAGTTCAAAAACTAATGAGTAGAATTAAAGATTTTTTTAAAGAGGCACTTATAACTTTATTGTTTTTTAATTTTATTTAATTTTATTTTTTATTTTATTTATATATTTTTTTCATATTGTTTGTTTATTATTATTTTTATGTTATCTTACAGCATGTTTGCATCACTGTAAAACCCAAAATGTTAAGGTAACTCAAACAATTTGAGAAAACCGATTGCAACAAACCATTTAAGTTCAAAAACAAATCCTATTGAGTACTGTCTATTTAATCCATTTGAGTACATGAAGCAATTTGAGCACAGTAAAACCCTATAAATGAAGAGAACTCGAACCAACTGAGTACTGTAAAACCCAATAAGTTAAGGCAACTCAAACCATTTGAGGAAATCGATTGCTACAAACCATTTGAGTTAAAAAAAAAAACCTAAACAATATGAGTACTTTTAACTTGCTTACTTTAAGTTGAAGTAATGAGGTATTTAATTAACTCATTATCTTCAACACTGAGTTCAAAACTCTTTTCAACTGAGTAGAATTAACTTTCAGTCAATTTTGAGTTAACTACGCTCATTTCATTTAATAAAGTTGACTGTTGAGTTTTACAGTGTGTACATATGTGATAATTTACCTTATTATTTATATACTAGTTTAGTGTATAATTGTTTTTTTTTCTGATAATTTCTTGTTTGGTGACTTGTATCAGTGCATGATTTTTTTGGCATGTTTATATACCTATATGTAACAATATTATGTATATTTTATTTATGTATGTATTTTCTGTCTGACCTAAACTAATGAAGCTATGTGTATATATCTGATTGGCTGATAGCCATGCGATATTCTGCAATAACAGCGCTCCAACCGACTCTTCATTAGCGACAAGCAGAGGACACTACAGGATGTTGACAGAGACCACAGAGTAAGTCCTTAGAGGGAGAAAAACTCAGCGATTTTCCAACATAACTACAGCTACAACAACTACAGCTAAACAAATCATTATGAATCAGGTTAATGACATTCTAAGTCAATCTCTCTGTTTTGTATTGTGTACTGCTGTATACCACATAAACTGGTAATGTTTGCTTTGATTTGGCTTTTTTTGCGTTATTTATTGTCATATCCCAATTTCAACAGAGAAATATCTGTAGACTGATGGCATTTCAGCCATATAATCCTAAAATGTGAACAAGAATTACCTGTTTAATCATCACTTTAGATATTAAGCTAGAGAATCATTCAAATACTAGATCTACGGTGACAACTGTGAAGTAGCAATGGTTTCTGCTGTTCTGAACGTAGCTGCAGTTGTGAATGAATGGTGGAAGAAAGTAGTTCCTTGTACACAAGGGTTTTTGAGACTCCCTGTGTTTGATTTTCTTTTTTATATACACAATTATGTCATCAAATTGTTGTATAAACGCAATATTGCACTTGTAGCAGTGAAATATGGCTGTACTGGTCAATGGTGGGACACTAAGGCACTTGACCTGCGCCCTCAAGCCAACACACGCTACTTATCAGTGCCGATATACAGCCATGTTGCACTTCTACTCATGTGATATTGCTCATATATATCGCTCAAGACTGAACTGAGAGTTTAAATTTGTCTTGCAACATATTTTGATCCCCATCAAAACCCCTTATCCAGTCTAAATCATAGAAGAAACATAAAGCTACTAAAAAGATCACTAATCTATACACAATCTGTCAGTAAGTCACAAAAAAGGCACAAAAACAACACGAAAAGCGCTCTTGAACCCAATCGTATTTCTTTACCCACTACCACAACCCCCAAAATAAAGCAAATCCCCACAACCCAAGACAAAACAACCAACAAATCTATAGCGCAGATTTGTTTAAGTATGCATCTCTCCTATTGGACCATATTGTTGTGTATTGCATCAGTGGTTTTACTTCACTGATCCTAACATGCAAACCGGGGGCCGACGGGATGAAGAAGAGCTAAGAAAAACACAAGCGAACCCTGCTGAAATGGCAGCCAATGAATGAAACATGCCGGCTTATCTCGCTCCATGTAAATCTTGCCATTTAAGTGTGCATCCTTGAGAGAGACAGAAGAAAAGAGAGTGAGACGAAGGGCGCAGCGGAGTGAGACGGACGAGTCGGGATTCTCATCACGCAATTGTGTGAGTGTCAAATCAATACGAAAGGAGGTGAAAACACTCCAGCCTGACAGGAGCCTCGCTTCTACGGCCACTCTCATTCCCGAGCACTGATAAACAGCGGCAGACATCCAGCACACTTATCCAGCTTCTCTCTACACCCCATGATGCTTTGCATCAAATATGGGAGTAACGTAGTTTAAACAATCAGTGAAATAAAAAAAAGGATGATGAGGTGTCATTTAAAGGGATAGTTCAAGCAACTAGTTTTTTCCATTAAAATATCTTTTTTCGTTTCAAACAGACGAAAGAAACTTCAAATAAAAGTTAACGGTCCTGTTTGTATTTAATTAAGATGAATTTTTAGATGTAGAATGAGTATGTTAGTCATAAGGTTACCTAGCACGTAAGCATGTATTGTGCTCTAGAACGAGGGTTAATGAAAGTATTGACTTTGGTACCAATCGGTAATACAATTTTAAAAATGCACATTTCCAACATTTAAATGCTCTTAAGCACATTCTGATTGGCCATTGTGTTCACATGCTCAACAGAAATGACTGCGATTGGCCATGATAGTCATCAGTTCACCTCTCCTAGCCAAGTGCAAACACAGATAAAAAAAAACACATAAAGTTGGGTCTATCAGCTGGTCTGTCTATGAGCTGATACACATTTAGTTATTTTGTTCTAGTTTTAGAAACCTTGAATCCTATAAAGGAAATATTAATTCTAAAGAGAAATATGTAAGGCGATGCAGTGGCGCAGTAGGTAGTGCTGTCACCTCACAGCAAGAAGGTCGCTGGTTCGAGCCTCGGCTGGGTCAGTTGGCATTTCTGTGTAGAGTTTGCATGTTCTCCCTGCGTTCGCATGGGTTTCCTCCTGGTGCTCCGTTTTCCCCCACAGTAAAAGACATGCGGTACAGGTGAATTGGGTAGGCTAAATTGTCTGTAGTGTATGAGTATAAATGAGTGTGTATTGATGCTTTGTAGAGATGGGTTGCAGCTGGAAGGGCATTCGCTTCGTAAAAACATGTGCTGGATAAGTTGGCGGTTCATTCCGCTGTGACGACTCCGGATTGATAAAGGAACTAAGCTGAAAAGAAAATTAATGAATGAGATATATGTAAGGGATGTACTCATTTATGCTAGGCATTGTATATGTATATTGAATATTGCTGTACAGTACAGAGTACAAAGAGAAAATTATTTAGAAAAACAAGATGCGGTAAATTCTACAGATATACTTTACAATATGCTAATGCCACATTTAAATACCAAACATTGTTTCAGTTATTATTATTATTATTTTTAATTTAAATATTTTCCCAAATATTTAAAAGGAACTTCCCAAAGTTAAAATGGAATGGCCAAAAATATAAATAAAACTCCCCAAAATCTAAATGAAACTTTCCAAAATCTAAATGTAAATGGAATTTCCAAATTCTAAACAGAACCTCTTTCCAAATTATAAATGGAACTTTCCAAATTATAAATTAACCTTCCCAAATTATAAATGGAACTCCCCAAAATCTAAATGGAACTTTTCAAATTCTAAACAGAACTCATTTCCAGATTCTGAATGAAACTTCTCTTCAGATTCTAAATGGAACTTCCAAAAATTTAGAAAAACAAAACACGGTCAACACTACAGATATACTTTTTATACTAACGTCACATTCAAAGACGAAACATTGTTTTATTTTTTCTAAATGGAACCTCCTAAAATCTAAACAGAACTTTCGAAATTCTAAATGGAACTTACCAAAAATGCAACCTCCCAAAATCTACATGTAAATGGAACTCCCCTAAATCTAAATGAAACTCCCCAAAATCTAAACAGAACTTCAAAATTCTAAATGAAACTCCCCAAAATCTAAATGGAAGTTCCCAAAATGGAACCTCCCAAAATCTACATGTAAATGGAACTCCCCTAAATCTAAATGAAACTTCCCAAATTCTAAATCAAACTCCCAATAATATATATGGAACTTTTCAAAATTGAAATGGAATGTCTTTCCAAAATCTAAAGGGAACCTTTTTCTAAATTCTAAATGGAACTTACCAAATATCTAAATGGAACTTTCCAAATTCTAAACGAAACTTCACAAAATCTAAATTAAACTTTCCAAAATCCCAAAAAGGTGCAACTTATAATTTAAACCCAGTCATTGCATGTGAAAGAAAGGTGGGTAGTCTCGAAAAGTAAAGCTAATGACTCAGAACCAACCAGCGTGCAGAGAAAAATGTGATTTGTCTGGCTGTTTCTGGATGAAGAGAGGGGTCGCACCGAAATAAGGAAGCCAGATGGAAATAAGGCAAAATAGAGAGAGGGCATGAGGGAGAGCTCAAAAATCTAAATTACAGAGTGGAAGTCATTCATTTACACATGAAACAAGTGGCAGAGTTTAGGCGTGAAGCACGTCGCTTGAATGTAAGTGAAATTGGCATTTCCAATTTGCTTTCTGACACATCTCATTTGGTGTCGATTGTCTCCAACATATACACACACGTGTGGAAATACACATATACACACACATATAATAGCTGACCAATGAGGCTGAGGTTTACTTTTTACAGTTCACCTGAACATACAAAATACAGGTCAAACCTTTCTTTATTTCTTGGATTAATTAATTAATTAATTTATTTATTAAAGCTTTACATATTATTTAAAGGCTCTTTATGGATTTATTTATTTATTTACTTATTTATGTGTGGTATTATTTTGACAGTGATCTTAAAAAACAAATTAGTAGTTCTCAGTTTTTTACTTTGCTCTCATTTCTGTTTTTAGTATTGTTTATATAGTATTATATTATTTATTGTATTATTTAGAATGTTTTATTTTATATTAAACAAGTCAGCATTTTAATCAAAATAAAACTCAATTTTATATAAGTTTTTTTCAGTTTAGTTAGCTCTTTTAATAGTTATATTGTTGAAATATTATTTTAAAAAACGATTAACAATTATATTTTTAATGAAATTAGCCATATTTGTAGTCTGATTTTTCATGTTACTTGGAGCCAAAAGGTGTGACTGTCGCACCTAATTGCCAGAAAAAAGTGTGATTAATTGCAATTATAAAATAGTACTGTATTGCTAAGTAAAAACCTTAAAATATTACAAATACTAAAAATAATCTATAGTGATATTGTGGTTTATCTGGTTTAACATGTTTATTTGGGCATCACCTGCTAAAACTAGCAGAGTAAACCATCAGACTAAATAAATTCAACCAAAACTCTATTTACTGCACTGATTTTTCCAAAAAGTAGACGTATTAAGTCCATTTAATCCATACATTTATGCACACCAAGACTCTTTAATTGCATGACACAAATTACATTAATGATGCAGTTTTGCATGGTTCAGCAATTTGCGTTATTTGCATTAAATTATTTTAACGTGTGAAAGATTTTGAATTAACCGCATGTGTAAACACTGACTTCGCAATTACACACGCTGTGCTGTTCATCCTTACAACAAAATCATAAACAATAAAATCCCTTGTTTAAATCACATCTCTCATCCATTGTATCGGTTTGCTTTAATACATCATTTGTAAATCTAACACTACCTGACAAAGTCTTGTTGCTTATCTAAGTTTTAGGAACAACAAATAATAACTTAAATCCCAGTAGATCATTCGGTTTCAGAAGTGACTTATATGAAAGGCAAAGGCCTCTAGATTACGCTCATTTTATCAAAATAAAATATGATCATGCCTTGATTTCTAATTATTTAATTAGGACAGTAAGATCTGACTTTGCTTAGACAAAAGTCTTGTTGCTGAACAGAAATAATGTCCAGTATCGAATATAAAGTCATGGTGCAGTGGAAAGAGAATTACTATTTTGTATGACTCCAATGAGCTTGTATGACTGCATCCATACATCTCTGCAATGACTTAGATAAATTATTAATAAAGACTTCTGGAATAGCAAAGAAAGCACTCTTGCAGGACTCCCAGAGTTCATCAAGATTCTTTGGATTCATCTTCAATGCCTCCTCCTTCATCTTACCCCAGCAAGCTCAATAGTATTAATTTCTGGTGACTGGGCTGGCCAATCCTGAAGCACCTTGACCTTCTTTGCTTTCAGTAACTTTAAGGTGGAGGCTGAAGTATGAGAAGGAGTGCTATCCTGCTAAAGAATTTGCCCTCTCCTGTGGTTTATAATGTAATGGGCAGCACAAATGTCTTGATGGCTGTTGATGTTGCCATCCACTCTGCAGATCTCTTGCATGCCCCAATACTGAATGTAACCCCAAACCATGATCTTTCCATTACTAAACTTGCCTGATTTCTGTGAAAATCTTGAGTCCATGCGGGTTCCAATAGGTTTTCTGCAGTATGTGTGATGATTGGGATGCAGTTCAACAGATGAATAATCAGAAAAAACTACCTTCTGCCACTTTTCCCAAATGATCAACTTAAAGTCAAGCTATTATATGTTGCTCTTAGAACTGCGATCAACGACAAGACTGTCAAAATGAAAAAAAAATGCACAAATATCCTAAAAAAAAAGTGTTTATTTCTCACCAGCATTTAGATCTTAAACTGGTCAATAAGTTGTTGAAAACAATTATATATATATATATATATATATATATATATATATATATATATATATATATATATATATATATATATATATATAAATAAAATCAATTGAACAATTAAAGAATATAGAGAAAAGCGACTTCAGAGCATTGGCTAACAAAACTAAAATACTACCTAACTACAAACAAAAAAGAAAACAAACATCTTTAGCATGTATAAACACTCTACCTACTTAACCAAACAAAAACATACAAAAGATGAAACATAAATTAAAAAAAAATAACAAATAAAAGAACAAATATTTATGATTTTTTATTTTTGTTTTCACATATTTTCCCCCTTACTTTGATGGTTAACGCAACAAAGCAGAAAAAATAAATAAATAAATACAGCAAACATGTGCTTTGTTCACCGAAGACATAAATCAGACTTTCTTCCTCAAATCTGATCTTTATGACTTCACCTGTCTGTCATGTTGCAAGTGATGAAATCAGCCGCGTTTGTTCTGACACTGCAGTCAATATCCGGTATATCCACATCGGTGTCTGCAGTACTGATTTAAGTGTCAGCACGACAGACTTACTTCTACTATAACTGAGTAGCTGTCACAGTGGAAAGCGGGGACGGAAAACTGAAAATTGCCTTTGCTCGTGTCCGTCATGACATCTCGCCATGATGAACTCACAACACGCATCAGACAGCATGAGCATCAGAGGAATTACTGCACTGCTGACACCTTCATCCATTCACCACCTCGGAAAGCACTCACTTGATTGCCTGTTTGCTATTGTCTTTTTACAAATAATAATAATAATAATACTATTAATAAATTCTAATGCACAAAAAAGCTTAAATTTCGTATTTAATTTAGATTTCTAATAAAAAAGTATTTTATTTATTTGAATTTACAATTCATTGACACTTTTCTTTTTCTTTTTTCATCTATTTTAATAGAAAAATAATACTAACATTAAAATAAAACAAACACAAAATAAATAAAACAAAATAAAAAAAAATAAAATAAAAATAAATAAAATAAAATAAAATAAAATAAAATAAAATAAAATAAAATAAAATAAAATATGGGGATCAGACATTATCTTCATTGGCACCAAAATTGTGAAATGCTCTACCCTCTGATATTTGCAATGCGGAATCCCTAAGTGTTTTTGAATGATCACATAACCTTTAAAATATTTCTTTGTTTTTATTACAATTGCTTTGTTTTGTTTTTTGTTTAGTCATTTATGCATGTATTTTTGTATGTATCTTTTACTTCTGTACATTTTTATGTATATAAAGTGCATTGAGATGCTTCTTAAAGGCGCTATATGAAATTAACTTGCAATAAAATGTAGAATTATTGAGGGAAAATAAAATTAAATTAAAAATAAAATTGTCCAACCACAATGCTTTGCCAAAACAAGCAATAATCAAGCAAACATGCAAGTAATACAATAAATAAAATACATGTTTCGCTTGCTAACAAAGATGAGGATTGTGATATCTGCAAACACTATTGGGCTTTTTTGTAAATTGTAAATTTGTTGTAGACTGAGTACTTTTTACAAATAAAAATAAAATTTTTACCTGCCAATAAATTTGCAAAAGTTTACTATCATTTTTTAATGAAAATAATTAAATTAAATTAAATTAAATTAAATTAAATTAAATTAAATTAAATTAAATTAAATTAAATTAAATTAAATAAAAAAACTGAAATTATATTAAAAAAACAGTTATAATAAATAAAATAAAATATTGAACTTGAAATAAATACAAGTAAAATACTGGTAAAATATTCTGTACTTAAAATATGCACTTGGAATATTATGTATTAATACTTGAAAAAGAATTAATATTTCCCAAGAGGGCAAATCATTTTGTCTTAAACTGTAAATGTGAATCTCTAAATGTGAAATTATGCGAATAAATCAATCAAAAGAATTTAATTGAACAACACAACAGCTTCAAGCTGGACATGTCAAAAAACATATATAATATAATAACAAAATCCTGATATATGTCTGTCAGAAATAAAAGAGTCTGAATGAAAGCGAAGGAGTCAGTTGACAACTCTCTGAAAGACACAAGGTCAAGGGCAAACCGCTGAACAGCCTCCGCTCAAGAGGCCTTTCTTCTGACAGCCGATCACTGGCAGCTCCTCTCAACGTTCCACTCTGATCAAACGCAAACCACAAATGACCTCTGCGCTCCCAAACACACATTCTTCCCTAAGCAGACATGTAAACCCCTCACACTCCTGCTGCCCACATCTCCTCACCAGCGTCCCAGATCCATTTAACTTTAAAGAGCCCTCCTACACAAGCGTCCCATCTTAACAACGGCCACCACTGTTCTCCGATGGCCGTCCAATAAACAGACATGATTTATTCATATCATCATTTACATGTCTTTGACATTACACTACGCTTTCACCTCAGTCAGACAAACGGCGTATTTAATGCTAATTGCAGAGGTCGCACCATGCAACTGAGGTCATGTGACCACAAAAAATGAGTGGTGACAACTAAAGGGTGCATTGTTCTTATGCAAGGGTCTACAGTGGTGGGATCAAGTCAAAATTTTTACTCAAGTACACTGTAAACAAAATTATTCCTGTTTTAAACAGTTTGAGTTGAATCAAGTGAACGTTTCTAGTCATCTCAACTTATATCAATCCAACTGACTAAAAATATTAAGTTAAACTTATCATAACTTAGAAATATTAGCTGTAATGACTATACACTGTAAACATCTCATGGTTCTACACAATTGATTGGTGTTGGGACAACATGAAGGAATAAAGTTTACATTTGTTACCAATTTAAGTATATTACACATAAAAATATTAAGTTGTCTCAAAACAAAGTCAAGTACTGTGTTGTTTATGCTCATTTTAAATTAGTAGTCTAAACAAACATCTTTTTTTGTGTATAAGTAAACTATAAAAACTGCAGGGTTCCACGCAATTCATTCATGTTGTCCCAACACACATCGATTAAGTTAACTTAACACATTTAAGTGAATTGAACATAATACATTTAAGTTGTCCCAAAAAAATCTCAAGAATCGTCTAAGGACATCGACATAGCCTCAGAAAACCTTTAACAGTAATCTCATTTTGCAAGCTATCTTCATGAAATTTAAAATATAAACATATGAAATACTTGGCTTTCAAGTCATATTTTTTCTAGGACATTACATTAATGTTTTCCTGTGTTTCTATATGGAAAACTAAAATAAAACACAATAAAAAAAATTTCCTCATAACTTCATAATGTATAACCTTTTATATTTTTTAACATATAACTTCTCCTTTTACCACAGTAAAGCTCAAAGTGTCTTCTTTCCAATGATGATAAATTTGTGTTTGTAGCTTACTGGAGCCAGGAACTGTTACTATTTAAATTTAGGTAGGTGTAAATCCCCAAAATTGAGTGCTGGCTAACAGGTTAAGCTCATTTTACGTAATTAGTTTAAACAAGCAACAAAAAAATAATTTTGTTAAATGTAAGATTGCTTATAGAAACAATTATTCTAGTAAATTAAAAGTAAAAACATTAATAATTAATTATTAAGTGAGAGTAATAAAATAAAGTCAGAAAATTATAGTTAAAAGTAAACTCCTAGTCTAATTAAAATTAAGGAAAAAAAGTTGATTTTCAGACTACATCGAGAGATGTATAAGTCATATATCTCCCTGCAAGTCTGTTTGTTCTGTTTATGCGATATAAACTGAGATTAAATGTAAACCAGCATGTTACAGTCTTATTATTAACATCAGAGACTCTGGCATGTTTAATGAAATCACACAGGGAAATACCGCACTGTATTGAAGACAGGGTTGTAGGGGTTTTCCAAATATGTGATTTTTGCAGTTTGTATAGCTGTCCTTCAATGTAAACTCCCTGGAAAGTTGTTAATCAAAGAGTTAATTATAAATAGAGATATTGTATCTTAAAAGAAAAAGTCAGCTCTGAAGCACCTTAATGATGTAACACTTTTCTAATTTAATCAGTTAAAAGATCTGAGAATAGTATAAATATACACTGTAAAATAAATGCTGGGTTCCACAGAATCGATTTGTGTTGGAACAACATGAAGGAATTTTTATTTTTTTTACAAAATCGAAGTGATTTGAACATAAAACAAATAAGCTGTCCCAAAAACCTTAATAATTGCATTGTTCCGCATCATTTAAACAAGAACTTTGAACAATCAACGCATTTTTGGAGTGTATCTAGCTGTAAGAAAAATAATTAATTTTTATAATTCTATAAGAATTCTTTACTTGGGGGCAAAATTGACGCAACTCCATACTTCACACAATAGATGAATTAATAAGAAGCATTTAAAATACATTATATTCCTTAATAATACTAGACAAATATTTATTTTATTATATTTAATATATATTTATTTATTTAATTAACAAATATAGATCACATTAAGTTTATTAGTTTAATTATGTTACAAGTCTGCAAATCCAAATGGATGGAAATTTTGAATACAATCAGAATAAGTTGAATCAATCAAACTTTTCTAGTCATCTCAACTCACATTAATCAAACTGACAAAAATATTAAGTTAAAGGAATTTAATTGGAACCTGATTATCTTATTAAAACAAGTTAAAGCAACATATAAGCAAATATATTTGTTGTCTTGACTTTTTTGTCAGGCCCAAATATATATTTTGAGTGTAATGTTAAAGCATATTTTGAGATAATTATTGTGTTATTATATAACTATAGTTATTATAATTTAAATAAAAAATGTGTATGTGTGTACTTATTAAATAGCTTATTTCTGAGAATTTAAACTTCTTTTGAAACATTTGGGATAGCGTAAGTACAAAAAATATATAACATAAGTTTTTTGTGGATATTTCAAAGACAAACTCATTCATATTGTTTTGTTTAGTAGTAGTTAAAAGAAAAAAAAATACTCTAAAATTACTAAATTAAATGTAACGCGTTACTACTCACATCTGAAGGTCACGTATGCAGTCTGTATATAAAATGTGGAAAACATTGGTCTGTGTTTAGTCGGAAGGGAGCTTGGGGAAAAGTGTGCGTCTACTTGAGACTGGATGAATAATAACGCTCATTATTCAGCCCGTGGTCATCGTGGAGACATGGCGGAGAGTAATTAATTGCTTGTGCAAGTGTGAGATCCCATGAGGCCAATGGAGGCCTCCAACACAAGGTGAGGAGAAACACACGCATGACCCAATTATGAATAACCATGATCCGGCAACTTATTCCATACGTGACGAACATCATACACACATATATGCACATGCAGAAATTTTATTTTATTACATTTTTTTAAAGCCCCTTAGGTTATGAGCTGACATGGCAGGCGTGTTGATAAATGCCACTGTCTGTCTTTATAACATTGATTTAGTGATCAGAATGACCATAACAATGATGTGCTTTTATACTGATAAAGAAGCTAGTTTAGGTCACAATTCATGCTATTAACTACTGGTTCCTTGAAAAATATCAAGTAAAATAATATTTACTGGCATCATGGCAAAGATAAAATAAATAAGTTATTAGAAATAGGTTTTTAAAACTATTTTGCTTAAAAAATGTGCTGAAACAATCTTCCCTCTATTAAACAGAAATTATATTTATATATATATATATATATATATATATATATATATATATATATATATATATATATATATATATATATATATATATATATATATATATATATATATACATATATATATACATATATATATTACATATATTTTTTTTCATTGTTCGAAATTTTTGTTTATCATCATGTTTTACTTAATTACAGTACATTAACAAAAAAATATTTGTAAAAATAAAAGTATTTTACATTACTAAAGATGCTTTTAGGAGGTTTATGTTAATAAAATAACAATAATATAAAATAAAACAAACACAAAAAATAGAACAAAACAAACAAAAAAACAACATAAAATGCGAAACATGAAACAAAAAATAACGAAAAACACAAAACAAAAAAGAAAAAGAAAACAAAAGAAAAAACAACACACAAAAAACATAACAAACATAAAACAAAAAAACGAAAAACACAAAACATAAAAAAGAAAAAAGAAAACAAAAGAAAAAACAAAACACACATAAAAACATAACAACAAACAAAACAAAAAGAAAATCAAACACAAAACATAAAACAAAACAAAACAAAAAACACAATAAACAAAACATAAATCAAAAGATAACATAAAATACACACAAAAAACAAAACATAAAACAAAAGCAAAACGAAAACTAAACAGAAAAACATAAAACAAAACAAAAAAACACATCAAACAAAACTTAAAACAAAACAAACAAAAAACACACAAAAAAACATTAAAACAAACAAATTAAAAATATAAAACCATAAACAAAACAAAACAAAAAAGCACAAAACAAAAACACAAAACACACCAAACAAAACAATTCTACATTTAAGTACTGTTTGTTTGTTTGTTTGTTTGTTTGTTTGTTTGTTTGTTTATCAACCAATTCATTTTTTCCATATTGATGTAATTTATGATCAAGATAGAGAGACTACAGTGTAAATTCCTCACAGCATTTTTTTAAATGTAACAGAAATATTTCAACTGCATCCTTTTAAAGTCTTTTAAGGACCACTTATGACAGTCACATTGTGTGCAATTAAAAAAATAAATTAATTAAAAATATATATATTTTGCAGAGAACTAAAGCCCATAACTACACATCTAAAACAACTACACTCTCTTAAAAAAGAACAAGCACAAACTAACCCCAGAACAAAAGACACACAGAAGTCCACTTATAATGCTTTTAAACAGTCCTGCATGTTCAGTAGTCTGAGAATAAAGCAGCATATGAGTTGCATACAGCGGATCCCGTTTCTTTCTTTCTTTCTTTCTCTCTCCACCTGCGTGCCCAAAAATGCATAATTACCCTCACAGGGGAAAATGAATGGAGGCCAGAAATAGAGAGACACACTGGGCATCTCCTGCGCCCGTCCTGCGCTGGCAAGCCCATTGATCAGGGGGACGGGGGAAAGGAGAATCCGACTCCACGGGGCTGGAAAGTGCCGATGTTAACAAAACACAGCAGCTGCTGGAATGTGAGGAGGGAGGGATGGGGGGAAAAACGACGCCTTTTGTGTGGGTCAGTCTTATATAATTAGTCATTTTGATAGCATACCTGTGCGCCTGGGTAAAAATAACACATCAGCACATCGGGAGGGGTTTTAAACACACGCACACATGCATGCACACATATACACATCACACACATTGGAGATGTGATATGCATTCAAAATCAATGATTTTGCTCCTGGAAAATCAAAGTTTCCATATCAATAGGAGGTCATATAAAGGTTTTTGAGGTCATAAAGGTGGCTACAAATATCTTTGAATATAATATCGTATGATGTAAAATAAAATAAAATGTAATTTAATTTAAAAATAAATCAAATAAACACTTATTTTGTTTTTAAATATATACTTTTATACACTTCAAAATACATTTTCTCAATTGTATTAATGTAAGGTTATTTAATATTATTGGTATTAATATACATTTTATTTTCATAGTGTTATCACTAAATACTAAAACATTAACATTTTAGGTATTACAGCAGAGTTAGTAAACTAAAACAATGCATTAAAAAATTAAATAAATGACATTTTCATATCAATAGGAATCCTAGGAAATATTTTATTTTGTGTTTTTGAGGTTATAAAGGCAGCTACAAACATCTTTGAATGAAATATCGTATGATGTAAAATAAAATAAAATATTTAAAAAATTATAAAAATACTGTTTATATTAAATATACAATATCATATATACAAATATAAACAGATATTTATAATATACATATAAAAATATAAAAAAGTGAAATAAATAAACTGAATAAAACCACCAAATAAAATTAGAAATTACATTTAAAATTAGTAAATAAAAGTCAACATTTAATAAGCTAAACAAACATGACAAAATATATAATTTTTGAACACCATATTGTATGACGTAATTTAAAATAAAATAAAATAAAACAAAACAAAACAAAAACTTGTTTTGTTCTTTAATTCATACGTTTACACTTCAAAAATACCTTTCTTTAATTATATTGATATAAGATTATTCTGTATTACTGGAATTATTATACGTTTCATTTTAGTATTATCACTAAATAATAAAAGGTTAACATTTTAGGTATTACAGCAGAGTTAGTAAACTGAAATAATGGATAAAAAAATTAAATAACATGTTAATTGAAAAAAGTGTGAAAATTGCATTTAATAAATTATTATTTTTAATAAAATATTTAATAGGCTAAAATTATACATGAAAACAACAAAACATAAATAAATTAACAGTAAACAACAAAAAAGGGGACAAAAAAAGACATTACATTCAACATGATAATGTAATAAAATTTTTATTTCAATTTAACCTATTTTAATAAGTTATTCAGGTTTCAAAACTACATATTAAAGCCAGTTTAACTGATATACGTTGCTAAGATGCTAGAAAAGTTAGTTTGATTCAATTTAAAAAATATATAGATATCTCATATTATATTTATTTTATATATATATATATATATATATATATATATATATATATATATATATATATATATATATATATATATATTTGTTTGTTTGTTTTTTCTCGTTTTTTTTTTTCAAGTGTATACAGAATCTACAGTTTAGAGTTCTACACAATCAATTCACAATCAATTTGTCAACATGAAGGAATTAAGTAAAATTATTAGTTTTTACAAATTAAAGTGGATTGACCATAAAACAATTCAGTTGTTCACCCTCCCTCCCAAAAAAGTCAAGAATTGTGTTGTTTCAGCTCATTTTAAATAAGTAGTTTGAACAAACAGCAAACATATTTTTTACTATTAAAATATTATCCACATCCAGAAAACAATATTAATACTTCAGCAGCTAAATTTGAAAATCTTGTTAAACTATTTACAGCACTTCTGTAGCTTGACTTTATTACTCATGTGTACTTATTTATTTTTGGTGTTGTGTTGACTTTTTTGTTGTTATTGTTTTATCTCAGCGAGTGTTTTTTTGTTGAGAATGTTGAATTGAGCTGGTGGGGAATCTTCCTCCTAGCATGAGCCAGACTCCACAGGAGCGTCAGACACACTCTTAACCCACAGCAGGACGTCCTCCCGCACCCCCTTCACAGAATCACCTCTCCCTCACGGACCCCCGAAACACAGCAAAACTGATGACCCTCCCTCCTACTCCTTCTCCGGCTCTTTCTCAGTGGTCTCCTGTGCCGAGTCTGGAGCCGAACGCCAGCAATTCATCATCATTTTATCTCCGACGGCTTTTAATTGGATCCTATCAAACGCTCCCGATAGTCCTCATTTTGCTGTAGACGGAGCTGAGGAGATGGAGGCTGAGATTTTCTCTCTCCATCATTGTGTTTTGTGTGTCAGTCTCTCTCTGGTCATTTATCTGAGCTGAAGGTAATGTTGTAAAGCAGGGTCTGATAGGATCAGCCTGTTCTGCTCATCTCGCAGGTCTTCAGAGAGAGAGATGGAGAAGAGAGGATTCAGCTCTTTCGTCTTGTCTTTTATACACTAGTTTTCCCTATTTCTCTTCTCTTTTAGGTGTTTTCCAGCAAGTTGGTGCTCAAGCCAGAGGTAAAGCTGTGGACTGACTTGAAGTTCAGCTGTTAACTGACTATATGACCTGTTATAAGCATGTAGAGGAGGCTGTGTTTATGAAAAGGTCATTTGATATTTCAGCTGTTTTTATTTATTCATTCACACAGCATGCAGTTCCAAACCTGACTTACTTTCTTCTGTGGAAAACAACAGGACATTTTAAAAATACTTCACTTGTTTTGTCTATATAATGAAACTCTCAAAAGAACTGTGTATTTTTTTGGACATTAACCTTTCATTTTGCAGACTAAAATGCTTTTAAGTTTTAAACGAGTTTTTGTTTGCTTGTTTGTTTGTTTGTTTGTTTGTTTTACCGTAATCGAAGAAAGAAAGTCATGCAGGTTTACGGTTAAATGAAGATAAGAAAAATAATTATTTATGTGACTTTGTCTTTAAGTTTATTTATTTATTTATTTATTTATTTATTTATTTGTTTATTTATTTTATACAGAAATATGTTTGGATATCACCAAGTAACAGACAATAAATACACATTTTATTATATATTATCATATATTATATAACAATTATAGTATGTATAATTGTATTAATTTATTTTTATTACAATTTATTATTATTATTATTATTATTATTATTATTATTATTATTATTATTATTATTTATTTATTTTTCCAGAATTATACAGAACATTCTTAGTAATGCTTTCAGGCATTTTTGCAGTTTTTACATAAAAAGACAGAGAAAAACATGAATGAATGAATGAATGAATGAATGAATGAATGAAGCAAAACAAGGGTTTGTTATACTATAAGAATTGCTTTTATGAATTTTTAACAAAATAAAACTAAACTAAGCAAAAAACAAAATAAAAAACAAAACAAAACAGAAAACCAAACAAGACAAAACAAGTAAATACATTTAAAAACTAAAAAACAAAATAAAAAACACAAAACTAAACAAAACAAACAAAAACAAGACACACAACATAAAAACTAAAAATTAAATTAATCAAAACTTTATTTAAAATGCATCAACACAATTCTTGAATTTTTGAAAAAAAAAAAACTAACTAACTTAAAACTAACTTAAAAAATAATTAAGTTAACTTATTGCTCGATTTGTGTTTGGTTAGCATAAAGAAATTGTGTGGAACCCTGCATTTTTTACAGTGTAGTTCAAGTCAATCACTGCTACCTACTTATAACATACAATACCGTACAAGTAAACCTTCCTGTAAATTGCCCCTCAAATTCGATGTGGACCAAAGTATCTCTATCCAATGTGCCAAAACAACAATAAATGAGCACAAACACTACATGTGATGAACAAAAATACAGTATGGCCATCTAAAACACAGATATCATATTTGGACTGCAGTTAAAAACTCTACAGTAAATCTGCTTCTTCAGCCTCAGCATTTCTCATGCATTTCACATCACCTTCCTCCAGTATTGCCCATATATAATGCACATGAACACATCTGCAGCATCTCAATAGACACCAATCCAAAGTCTGAAAATCAGATATAAGTTCTTGCTCCTCCTGCTAATGCTCAATGATGTTCCCCGGTCTCAGCACATCTCATCCTAAGCTCTCTATCCTTTGTTTCCTCAATCGATTGAATCAGAACTGCCTGATTCCCAACACACCGTCCTGTTTTATTAACTCGCCACTCCATTGTCTTAAACAGAGAGACAAAGGATGGAATTGATCAATCTGGGGCAAACACAATCAGCTGGCTCTGTCTAATCATCCTCCGTCTGCCATCTGCCCACAGGTTCCTCTCCTCCTACCAGCTGTTCAGCAACCCAACCTGAAGTATATCATTGACCCCCAATGACCAGAGCTGAGGATACACAGAGAGCTGGATTATTCTGACCAGCGGACCAGTTATATAATCATCGTGTTCTATATGAATGTTATGCTATGCAAACAGAAAAAAAAATGTTCTGTGATGGGTTTAATGTTGTCGGTACAGATTTTGTTAAATCTCTCTCTCTCTCTCTCTCTCTCTCTCTCTCTCTCTCTCTCTCTCTCTCTCTCTCTCTCTCTCTATATATATATATATATATATATATATATATATATATATATATATATATATAAGAATAAATAAATAATAAGAATTAAGTTTTTTTTTTTTAAATTTGTAAATAAAAGCATTATTGGGGTATTTGTTTTGAAAGAAAATTATTTGTAAAATTATCTTCTAAAACTTTTGAGTGTATAATAAAATAAAATAAAATAAAATAAAATAAAACTCATCACCAAAGCATCTCCAAGCAAGCAAACAAGTAATTAAATAAAATCCATGTTTAGCTAGGTAAAAAAGTTGAGGATGGTGAAATTTGAAAAAAAAAAATAAATAAATAATAATAATAATAATAATAATAATAATAATAATAAATAAAAATATAGCTGCAAGCAGCAATTAACGGGGGTCAAGCAGTTTAGCAGGGTAAGGTCATATAGCAGTTAGGAAGCCTGTAAGTAGTTTATTTGACAATGAAATATACGATTAGAGGGTTAGAGTTTATAGATTGAGCTAACAAATGTTTGATCAAACATTTCAGAAAAGCAATTTCAGTTTTTATATATTGACAAATTTCTTATGAACATTTCGAGTGACCGCTTTTATGTCAAAGTGACCAGTATAAGCAGCCCTATGATATAATGTGTAGATCGAGTCATGGCACCTTAGACAAAGACACGACATGTCAAATTTCTAGTTAATCAGATACATGGTTACTCAGATACAGTGATTTTACAATGTATAGCGCCATCATGTGGCCAATGTCTACGAGTTTTATGCTATGACCTTAGACTGACCTCTTGCATACGTGTGACAAGTTTGGTGAAGATATTTTAATTCCTTCATGAGTTATGGCTATTTTAGCTCTTCTTAATAAAAATGACAAAAGAGCAGTGAATAAGCTATTAGTGATCTCCTACTGCCATCTAGTTGCCACGGTGTAATTTATTTATGTGATTACAGCCATTTAGGTGTGCATAAACATATCCCTTCTATAATTGAGCATGTTCTAACTGTATAAAATGAAAAAATTGTATTTTATTAAAATAATTAAAAATCTACAGAGTAAAAAGTGTGACAAGCTTTGACTAAATTTGATGTTAAATGCATTAACTGTGTTCATGCAATGTCAGTTTGGGATTCAGAATGCATTACATAACATTACATTACATTCTTTGCTATAGAGCAGTAAAATAAACAATAAGTGGTCTGTTACTGCCATCTAGAAGCCACAGTTGTGATTTTCTTTACATGTTTTAAAACAATGTGTTTAATCATAGAACCAGTTTTACCTATTAGAATTATTATGAAGAGGTTAACTGGGACCAAATTAATGCATAACAGTGTTTATATCAGGTCAAAATATGATTCAGAATGATCCTAAATGCAATTTCCCTGACTTTAAACTCAAAAAATGTAAAACAACAAAGGTATGCAAATGTTTTGAACAATAAATAAGTGGTCTTGTTGTGACATCTAGTGGTTAGAAATGGTAGGTGACAGTTAAAAGTCTGTGTTATAGTGGCTAAAATGATAGAATATTGAAAATGTGTTTTTGAGACCTTTAAACATCCAAGATGGACAAAAAAATTAACTTATAAATCATTTCAGTGATAAGTGTGTAAATGAAGCAAATTTACTTCATTTTTAAGCCATTTTAGCATGTTTTTAGAACCATTTCCACTATTATAGCGCCACCTATTGCCCAATCTCCACAAGATTTTGCATGTTTATTCACATTGATATGCCACATCTGCTCACCAATTTCTGTGATGCTTTCGGTTTTCCTTATTGGTTTACAGGCATGTAGGTTCGTGAAGACACGCCCCTTTTGTAAATGAGCCAGTTACAGCTATCTAAAATGGAAAGTTCAACTTTTTTTTGATAATTATTGATCTACTCAGTCCAGAGGTTCATACAACACTGGTTTCGTTGCGATTGAGTGAAAAACCAGGGACTAGTTCGCAAAAGTAGGTTTTGTTTATATTGATGGTTTTTTAAAGATCGGTGTGAGTGACAGCAATTGTTATAGTGTCAAACTGTTCAGTATGAGCAGACCTATCATATGATATGTAGAATAAGTGTATTTGTGAAATAGTGTTTAAATGAAGCACATTTACTTTATTTTTAAGCCATTTGGCATGTTTTTAAGACTATTTTTGCTATTATAGCGCCACCTATGGCTTAATCTTCACAAAATTTTGCAAGTTTCATCTCGTTGATATGCCACATGTGCTCACCAATTTCTGTGATGTTTTGGGCTTTCCTTATTGGTTTACAGGCATGTAGGTTTGTGTGGACACGCCCCTTTTGTAAATTAGCCTGTTACAGCTAGTCAAAGTGAAAAGTTCAACTTTTTTTTGATAATTATTTATCTACACAGTCCAGAGATTCTAACAACACTGGTTTCGTTGCAATTGAGTGAAAAACCAGGGACTAGTTCGCAAAAGTAGGTTTATCATATGTTGATGAATATTTAACAAACGGTGCAAGTGACAGCAGTGGTTTTAGTGTCAAACTGTTCGGTAGGAGCAGGCCTATCATATGATATGTATTTTGTGTGGTTTTGCAAAAGGTTGTGTGATACACAACCCATTACACCTTAAAATTGCGTAAAATCGCCCCCTAGTGGCCGATTTCTTTCAAAATTCTTACAGACCTCTAGGACCATGAGTCGAACATGCCCAGGGAGTTTCGTTCCGATCGCTGATCGTTAACCTTGCTAAATGGCTGCACAATTTTAATTGGCTAATGGCGGCCATGTTTTTGGAGATGTGCCTTTGTCCTTATAATATGTTATGGCAAACTGGTCAAAGACACTGCATGAGAAATTTCAAGCTGATCGGACTAACGGTTGTAAGGTTAGGGTCATTTTATGGTTTTTAAGCTTTATAGCGCCACCATGTGGCCAAAGTCCGCTGTTTTCGCACTGTCACATCAAATTGAGCTTATACATGTGTGTACCAAGTTTGGTGATGATATCTCATTCCGATCAAAAGTTATAGCTCCATTTAGCATTTAGCTTCAATTAGCATCGAACATTGTTGTGTACTGTTTCGAGTGAGAATAAAAATTTCAACTTTTTTTTGATAATTATTGATATTCAGTGTCTAGAGAACATTTGAGAGCTGGTTTGGTTTAGATTAAAAGAAAAACCTAGGACTAGTTCGCAAAAGTAGGTTTCAGATAAATTGCGATGTAGCGGGAAAACGGAGCGTCGTAGAGCAAAAATTTCTGCTATACACTTTTGTTCGGGTTAACCCAGGGATTCAAAAAATGTAAAGTTTTTGAGTCTACGAGAAACGGTGAACGTATAGCGGCCAAAAATGTCCAAAAAGTGTTTTTTTGGCGCCATAGCGCCACCTATGGTCTGATTTGGCTGATCTTTGGTCAGAACGTAGTGTACCGGGGTACTACCATCTGGCCAAGTTTCAGCTCTCTCGGCCTTACGGTTTGGTCTGGGCAATAGTGACTTCGGCAGAATAATAATAATAATAATAATAATAATAATAATAAAAATCTTAACAAAAACAATAGGGTTTCAGCGCTTCGCGCTTGACCCCCTAATTAAGTTTCAAATTGATTATTATTTTTTTTACAAGAAAATATCCACTGTTAACATAAATTGTCATAATTACTAGACATTTTTGAGCAAAAAAATAATTAATAAATTGAAATAAAAAAAAGGAAATAAACAAAAAGTGATACTTTTGGGTGATAGAAAAAAAATTGTAAAACCACATTAACTTTGGCAAAACAAGTATTAACCAATTAAATTAAATTAAATTGCATTTGAATAAATAACTGTGAAACCACATTACTTTAATCTTGACAAGATTTTGTTAAGTTTACTCATAAATGACGATAAATCATCTTTTTAAGTGAAACTTTTGAGTAATAATAAAAAAGTAAACCATATTTAACTTGATTACACATAAGGATTGTGAAATTTGTCAAAACAATTAGGCAGTGAGGATTTAAAAGAAACTAGTTCATGGTTTTATCACTAGCAGGATGGATTACTGTAATGGACTCCTCACTGGCCTTCCCAAAAAGACAGCCAGACAGTTGCAGCTCATCCAGAGCTCTGCGGCCAAGATTCTGACCAGAATCCGAAAATCAGAGCACATCACACCTGTCCTCAGGTCTTTACACTGACTCCCAGTTACAATCAGAATACTTTAAATTATTATTACTTGTCAATAAATCACTAAACGGCCTAGGACCTCAATACATTACAGATATGCTCACTGAATACAAAAATAACAGATCACTCAGATCATTAGGATCAAGTAAATTATAAGTTCCAAGCCTTTATTGAATGAGCACTGTGCTATGCCCAAAAGATCACAGTATTATGCCTTTCATTTTATTATTTTTTATTATTCTTTCATTCTTTCTATATTTTATTAGTCTTTCATTATTTAATTAAATTGTAAATTATTTGAAAGATTTTTATTTTCTTGTTTTTTTTTTATTTTTGTTTGTGTAAATCAATTTGAATTACCATTGTGTATAAAATGTGCTATATAAATAAACTTGCCTTGCCTTTTTCAAAGTTATAAATTGATCACCAGAGTATCTTATACAAGAAAATATCCCAAATGTTCAAAAATCCCCCAATAAATTTATACAAACAATTGTAAAACCACATAATTTTAATCTTGCCAACATTTTGTCACATTTACTCATAAATGACTAAAAAGCTTGTTTTCAAAAGTGAATATAGTTCTGTTTCACATATGAAATGTAGAATCAAACTCACATATTGTAGTGTGAAATGAAAACTAACTGGAGCTAGAATTTCAACAAAAAATAAGCAGATTATGTAAGAGTTGACTGAACACTATTCAGCGGTGAACTGAAGTCACAGGAAACAGCAGTATTATAGCAAAGAAACAGTTCAAATGGCTGTGAATTTAACAGAAGCGTTAGTCTGCGTTATAATTAATCATTCAGATGGAAAAGGTTTCAGCGGTGTGAATGAAAAGAACTGCAGGGGTTTTGGCGGGTGATTCATTTATCTGACCTGCCGTCTGCCACCTCAGCCGAAGCGCTTTAAACACGGAAGTTTTGTGGAATGCTCCGGGAGCGGGTTCAGCCTCGAAGCCTATTGACGAACGGTCATTTAATCTGTAAGAAGTGACTCTGTGAATGACTAAAACAATAGCGACTCTTGATCTGCGCCAAAGCCTGTCACTCTGAGCGTGCTCCTACTCCTGGTAATGGAACTTTCACGCAGGGCTACACAGCACTCGCGCTAAAATCACTGCGCGCTAAGTAACTGATAATTGCTGGCATTTAATGGTGTAATTGCAGTGGGATCTTAACACGGCTGTAATTGCGGGCTCTCATTAGGAGTGACAGGCTGTCTGAATACCCAGCAGCACAGAACCAAACACACGCTGTGGTTCCGGCTCCCGCACAAACCGCAGATGACCTGGGGAAAAAGTAGTAAGGAACTTTTGATGTCCAAGAAAAAGTAGGGAACTTTGGAAAACCGTTTTAAGTCGGCCTGAACCGGAAGTGTCTGCAGATGTTTAATTCGGTATGATAATGGATTTCTAACTGAAACTGATTATGGGGCAAGGGGTGGGGCTTATATTTGTGCTTAACTTTGTGCTATTCGTCTTTCACTTTCAGCAAACTAATGGTTGGAGGGGTGTGGCTAAACATTTTTTTTTTCCCAATATCATTAGAGAAAGACTGAGAAGAGAAGAAGCAAACAGCTTGGTTTTGATAAAACATTGGCAAAACAAACAGTTTTTTGTTCAGTGGATTAACTAGCATGGATTAATAACTTAAGACTAACAATGTACGTATAAAAATTAAACACTGTACATTTTAATTTCGTAGGTAATCACCAAACAAACAAACAAACAAACAAACAAACAAAATAAACAAATGCAAATGATCATGGTGAAATAAAGCACCTTGTAAAATTGCTGATGACAAATGCAGGGAACCACAGAAAAAAAATAAAAATAAAAAACAAAATTAAATTAAATAAAAATAAATAAAAATAAAATAAATAAAATAAAATAAAATAAAATAAAATAAAATAAAATAAAATAAATTAAAATAAAATAAAATAAATTAAATTAAAATAAAATAAAATAAAATAAAATAAAATAAAATAAAATTAAATTAAATTAAATAAAATTAAATTAAATTAAATCAAAATATATATTGAACTTGAAATAAATACAAATTGAAATAAATATTGAAATATTGAATATTTGAAAACCATAGATGACAAAAGCAAGGTAAGGAGGAATTTCGGAAAACCAGTGAATACCAGAAACAAATACATGAGCAATTTACGCAGACCCTGAAAATAGTCCCCAACACCAAGCCCTATACCTGATCCACCAGTTAGATTCTGCATCATAGCCATGGTACAGCAGCAAAGCCTCTTGATTATTGCACCAGACTGATACAAGAGTCAAGCTTTAAATAAGAAAATTATTGAAAGCTTGTTGGTCATATTTAAGTGAGATTATAATAGTCTAATCAGATTAAATGATCTATGCTAAGCTAATCTAAAAGTGCTCCGGCCAGACCCGGAGTTTGGCTGAATGTATACAAATGGTAAAACTCAACTGTTTAACTGTTCAAGTGTTCTGAAAATAGCTGAGCACAAAAGCAGTCAAAAAATAAATAAATATATAAGTAAGTATTGTAACCAAGTAAATAAATAAATAAATAAATAAACAAAAATTAACTTGAAATAATGAATATTGGAAAACCATAGATGACAGCAAACACCAGGAACAAATACATGAGCAAATTACGCAGCGCCTGAAAATAGCAAGCCCAACACCAAGCGCTAGACTTGCACCACCAGTTAGAATCTGCATAATATCATTACGCCTGCTGCAGCCATGGTACAGCAGCAAAGCCTCTTGATTATTACACCACAATGATGGTAATGTTCCAAACCACATCGGTCTAGCAAATAGCAAAATTGGCCTTAGTACATGATGTAACTACAGAAGAGTCAAGCTTTAAATAGAAAAAAAATATCAAAAATATTTGGTCATTTTTAAATGAAATGCTAAGCTAAGCTAAACGTGCTCCCACCATGCCCATAGATTGGCTAAGTGGACACAAAAATGGTATAACTCAACTGTTTAAGTATGCCTTTAAGGACACTTAATAAAAAGTGGTTCCATGTTTATTTTAATATACACATATATAATTATATATAAATATTCTACGGTGTAAGTTCATGCGAACATTAAAGCTAACATCACTCCGACAGAGACAGAGGAATAGCTTCTCATCAGTGACGCACCAAATGCTGTTGATTTGAACTGCCTGCGACAGCAAACAGTCGATAAAGTCTTTAGCGAGAGATGGCTCTCCGCAAAACTCTTAGCCGTGTAATTAGCTCCCGCTCGGTAACACTGGGAATCTCAACACAAAAGAGAAAGAGGCAGCGTCCTATAACGGCCATCAATAAGGCATGGCGAGAAGAAGTGTCACGGTGCCATCAAATACCCATCCGCTAATGACTGCCTTTGCAAAGCAGTCTGTTAAAACGATAACAAGTGGCACGTGTTTCATCAGGCCCTAATGGTCCGGCGGCGCCTGCCCGGTGCCTGATGCGATTTTTGACAGCCAGACAAAATGTTGATTGGCCAGAAGGTAATGAGGGGGAAGGCTTGTGTCAGCAAGTGCAGTAGGAAAATGGCTGGCTATTTGGACTAGCGATTCTCCACCAATAATGGCCCTTAAACAACTGGTGACGATTTAAGAGGGTCACTGCTTGTCAGAATGCTCCATGTGATCATAAAGTAGACGTGACATGCTCTAAATCCAGTCCAACAGCATGAAAAACCCAAATCAAGGTCAAATTACAGTGAAAAAATGATTCATTGGATTTACTCAATTGTTTTAAATTGCAGCTATGATACAAAACATCTTTTATAGGCTGTTTGGACAGAACTGTGTGAAAGTATAGTATGTCCACAGTCATATTGGGGTGATAGAAAGACAATAAGTCATTTTTTTTAACTTCCTAATGTTAAAATAGGATCCAAATCACTCCCATTTTGAGGCTCACGCAAGACGTAAGAGTGCAGTTTTCCCCACCCACCGAATTGATTAACAGCCGTGTATTAACATGTCATCAATCATCATCAAATGTGATCAAGAATAAGTTGTACAAGTTTAAAACATTTTTAAAACAGTTTATATTTGTAACTAAGTTAAAGACAAAAAATTGCTGTAATTCATCACCATAGCCACATGTTAGTACCCTTATAACAGAAGACGCTTCAATCACAGTTTGTGGACGTTAAATCAGGTTTATTTTGTACATTAATATAAGGGATATTAAGGAGTTAAAGACATCTATTATCCTACATAACTAATTTCCTTTGTTAAGCACAACGTTTTGTTTCAAAACTAATTATAAAGTCAGTTCTAATTTCCAGCAAATGAATAAATATAAAATATATAAAAACATAAAAACAATAAAAAATATAAAAACAATAATATCAAAGTGTGGTAAAAAAAAAACCCGCTATATTCAAGTACACATGCTATGTCCCATATGGTTCAAAACCAGACAAATCTAAACTTGTTTTTATTAAAACAAATATAAATATGCATTAATAAATTAAAAAAGCCCCCCGGGATGAAGAAGGCACGGAGGCAGTGGTTTTAAGTAATATTTTTTAGTAACAATGCATTAATTCTTTTTTATTTGTAAAGATATCTATTGCTGTACATCCTGCATGTTTTAAGCAATTGGTAAGCGAGGCACACAACACGCTCTGCGCTGGACTTTACACCTGCTTTAAGCTGTTCTTTTGCAGTGTATTTTAGTTTCTGAAAATATCAACGTGCCAACAATGCGCCTTAACACACCTCTTTTTTAGACCGGAACACTAAAGTGGCGCAAATGGATTTGCTATTTAAACAAAGTGGTGGAAAACAAAAAAAATAATGTTGTGTTAGTCTGAAAATAGCAACACGTCAGGGCAAACACGTCTTGCGGCTTATTGTGCTGGGTGTATGATAGGTCTCATAATGTTTGAATAAAAAAGAATAATATTTTTTAAAAATAATGTAAATAAAGCAGAAATATTACTGGAACTGTATAGGAAGATATTAAGATTTATATATAAAACAAGTATTTGTTTAACATTTTGATCAATTTAATGCATCCTTGAGAAATACTTTATATACTATATATTTCCCAGAAAAAGAGAAAGGACATTTTCACAGCATTTCCAATAATATTTTTTCTTCTGGAAAAAGTTTTCTTTGTTTCATTTTGGCTAGAATTGACCTTTTTCAAAAAACATTTTATGGTCAATATTATTAGCTCCCTTAAGCAATATTTTTTGCTGTTTTGGCTTCAGAACAAATCGTTGTATTTAATACAGAAATTGGGGAAACATATAAAAGAATTAAAATTTACTCAACTCTCTCTAATCTACTCTCTTTAGTCTACCAGCAAATCCAGGTTTGACATAAACCAACATCAGCTTGTTTTAGCTACACCAGATAACTTCCTTACTTCATCTCCTAATCAAACAGCAGCCAGACAGCCAAAAACCAAATGACAACAGTAAAAACTCACCATGGTCTTCTGACACTGTATGCTGGTGCTGTTAAAACGCAGGGCAGTGACACTGTACTCCTTGCCCTGAATGTAGAAGATACACTCATAGTTCCTCTGGCCAGACTGGGGCTGCGGGAGGTTTCGGGCCAACAGGGTGATGGGTTTCATGACACCAACCGGGATGTAGATCTGAGTGGACGGCAGGATCTGGGGACACTCCTGTAAACAGAAGAAATTTAGAATAAATCTTTAGAATAGATCAAATAAAAAAGCTTCAAAATACGTGTCTTAGAGGAGTCTGTTTTAGGGCCCATATCAAATAATATTTACAAACAATAGATGCAAAGAGTCTGCGTGAAATCAAAATGGTAATGTTTATTTTGCTAGTGAGCATTGTTATTCTTCGGATGGAAAATCAATCTGTGCAAGTTACATTGAAAAAAAGGTTGTTTTTGATAATCTTCAAATCTGATCATTTGCTTAAATGTTCAGAGTGGTTGTCCTTGATGTCAGTTTGACGGCTTCAGCCATAATATTCTTAAACACGCCCCTCTAACTGTTAGTTTGCTATGAGGGAATGATGTGCAAAAAGAAAGCCCCGCCCCCTACTCAATATTCCATCTCAGCTGGAAGTACATCAACATACTCTCAGCAGTGAACTTGAAACAACTGCTGAGAACGAAAAGCCAAAATATGCTTGAAATATTGTTCCATTTTCATTTAGTGAAGTTTATGTAAAAATTAAACAAAACTAAACACTTAAACACATATTGCTGACAAATGGGTAAAGCCCAGGGTAAATTCAATAGTTCACGAAGTCTTCCATTAATTTGTTCAATATTTCATTAATTAAATAACAAATGCATTCATTCATTCATTCATTCATTCATTCATTCATTCATTCATTCATTCAATCATTTTTTTCCTTTATTCACTATTTGTTTATTCTTTCATTAATCAATCAATACATTTATATTCATCCATTCATCTATTTGTTCATTCATTTATTCATTCACTCGTTCAATCTTTCTTTAATTTGTCTATTCATTCATTCATTCATTCAATCATAATTTTATTAATTTATTAACAAAACTAATAATTTAATTCATTTAATTATTCAATAATTCAATAATTATTAAATCCATTCATTCATTGAATTAATCTTTTATTAATTAATCCATTCATTCATCAATTCATTCATTATTTCAATAACAAATAAAAAAATTAATTCAATCTGTAATTCCTTTATTTATTCAATTATCCAATTCGTTCGTTCATTCATTCATTCATTCATTCATTCATTCATTCATTCATTCATTCATTCATTTCATTCATTCAATCATAATTTTATTAATTTATTAACAAAACTAATAATTTAATTCATTTAATTATTCAATAATTCAATAATTATTAAATCCATTCATTCATTGAATTAATCTTTTATTAATTAATCCATTCATTCATCAATTCATTCATTATTTCAATAACAAATAAATAAATTAATTAATTCAATCTGTAATTCCTTTATTTATTCAATTATCCAATTCGTTCGTTCATTCATTCATTCATTCATTCATTCATTCATTCATTCATTCATTCATTCATTCTTTCTTTTATTAATTATTCCATTCATTCATTGTTTCAATAACAAATAAATAAATTAATTAATTCATTCATTCATTCATTCATTCATTCATCTTTCATTAATTCATTCAATCTGTAATCTAATTTAATTTATCCATTACTTCATTGAATCAATATTTCATAAATAAATTCAATCATTTATTCAATGACAAATAAATACATTCATTTATTTATTCAATCTTTAATTCTTTGATTCAATCTGTAATTCATTTATTCATTCATTCATCCAATACATTTAATCAATCTTGCATTAATTAATTCATTCATTATTTCAATTACAAATAAATAAATGCATTTATTAATTCAATTTGTGATAAATTCATTAATTCATTCAATCTGTAATTAATTTATTCATTCATTTATCCAATACATTTAATCATTCATTTTTCAATCAATCTTTAATTAATTAATTTATTATAATTTCAATAACAAATAAATACATTTATTCATTTATTTATTCATTCAATCTTTAATTCATTGATTCAATCTGTAATTCATTTATTCATTCATCCATCCAATACATTTGATCAATACATTCAATGCATTCATTGAAAATGGACATGTTGAATGAACATCTGACTAAAACGTACAGGAGTACTCAAAATGCTCAGTAATTATATAATGGTTTTAAGCTAACATTTAAAGATCTGGATCTGGTATTACAGGCGTTTACAGTGTCTGAACTGGTTTTTGAGAACGACACACTTGGCCTCATTAAGGGATCTGCTGAGAGAGCAGCATATGTTTGACGAGAGCGATGAAAGCCCTTGTATTGAGATGGAGTGGGTGTGTCATATGCAAATAGCTATGCAAATCGCATTGTTCAAACGACTGCTCATTTCCAATACTCCAAATTCACTAAAATTAGAAGTTAAGAACAAATTCATGCACCTATGAGTGGCTCTCGTGCGAGTGCAAATGTGGTATATTAATGAATGATATTATTGCGAATTAATGAATTAGTGTATGAGACCCAATGTCTGTTGATATCTTGTCAGAACGTTGCCTTTCAGCTGGGATACACAATAGATTTTGAGATTATTTGTCATGCATTTAAAGGTATGAAACATGCATTTTCACTCAAAACTGCTCTACGGAATACATAATGACATCCTATTATAATGTATTATAGAGACATTCAAATAACAGCACTGAAAGAAGATCAAAGCACTGCTACTTGAGTAAATGTGGCTATTGAGACACCTTCAGCTTTGCTAAATCCTGAGCGGGCGAAGGCGAAGCTTCAAGGCCATTGCCACCGTTGTCATGCCAACCGATTGGAAAACCAGGGCACAGAGCAAGATGCAATTAAGCTTTTTTGAGGGCGTGTGCCATTTTAAAGACTTGGCACTGGCACCCCGGTTATGGTGCCAACTGAGCACTTTAACTAGGCAGCAGCGTAAGCATGGGCATAAGATCCTGTATCCATCAAGACCTCTCGTTTTATGCAGATACTATATTTCTGGTGCTTAAAATAAGCTTAAATAAAGGGAGATAATAAAAAGTAAGGCAGAGTGAGGAGGACACAGTGTTTCACAGATCTCAGGTGCAACATATAAAACCCTAAAAAACAAACCTGGAGCAGTGCATGATGGAAGGACGCAACTAGATCAAAGCATCCACCTCTATACTCATGCTTTGATGCAGAAGGGGAGAGAGAGAGGAAAACACTTTTGGTACCATGATACATCAGAAGGTAAAATGAACCTCACAAAACATGAGAACATGTTTGTTTCATATTGCAGTGCATCATTTTTAATTATCTTTTTGAAGTTACCCATGATTTCAGTTCAATGTGAAAAATGATTTGTAATTACTTGTACACAAACAAAACATGTGCATATGTACATTTATACACTTCTCGTATTGTAATCATTTTGAATTTGACTAAAAAATGTAAAAGATATAATTTTTTTTAAAAGAAGTAAATAAAAAGTTTGTCTTTTCCACCCAAAATCTATAAAATACAATGACAATATATTGATGAAATAAATAATAATTAAAAATAACAATAATTAATCTGAATGTAGTTATTTTTACTATTATTATTTATTTCATCTATATTGTTTTAATGTATTTCTTTTTTTAATATGTGATTTTTTTGTATAAATATTATGTGTTTTTAAATTAGTTACTATGAAGCTGGAACATTTGAAACATGTAATCAATATTTATGTAAATAAAATAACAATATATAGATGAACTGTTTCATCATTGACTGATTAATGTTCCATCATGTATAATGCATTATGTGTTATGATATAGTAACAAATATTTCATATATAGTATTATTAGAAATAAAAAGTTTAAATTTAGTATAAATATATATTTCTAAATTACATTTGGGGCTGCATGGTGGCACAGTGGGTAACACATTGGGCTCACAGCAAGAAGGTTGCTGGTTCGAGTCAGTTGGAGTTTCTGTGTGGAGTTTGCATGTTCTCCTCGTGTTAGTGTGTGTTTCTTCCAGGTGCTCCGGTTTCCCCTACAGATCGATCGATCAATCTATCTATCTATCTATCTATCAATCTATCTATCTATCTATCTATCTATCTATCTATCTATCTATCTATCTATCTATCTATCTATCTATCTATCTATCTATCTATCTATCTATCTATCTATCTATCTATCTATCTATCTATCTATCTATCTATCTATCTATCTATCTATCTATCTATCCATCCATCCATCCATCCATCCATCCATCCATCCATCCATCCATCCATCCATCCATCCATCCATCCATCCATCCATCCATCCATCCATCCATCCATCCATCCACAAACCCACCCACCCATCCATTTACAGTATTATACAATCTATCTACTATAATTAAATATGTTTAGCAATCATTCGACACTCTCAGAAATAAAGATTTGCGAGCTGTCACTGGGATGTTTCTTTTCAAAAAATACACATTTGTACTTAAAGGGTCCATATTAGTACCTGAAAAGTATATACGAGTACCTACAAATATTTACCTTCAAACAAGGACCTTTCAGGCATTATAATGGACCTTTTAGGTACAAATTTGTACCTTTTGAAAAGGTACCACCCCAGTGACGGCTAGTGTACCTTTATTTCTGAGAGTGTATAGTATCTACCAATCTATCTACATTATCTATCAATCTAGCTACACTATCCATCCATCCACAAACCCACCCACCCATCTATCTACAGTATCTACCAATCTATCTTCAGTATCAACCAACATATTCATCCATCCATCCATCTACAAAGCCATCCACCCACTCATGTATCTATCCATCCATCCATCCATCGTATCTACCAATCTATCTACAGTATTTAATAATCTATCCAGTATCCATCTATCCATCCATCCATATACCTATACATCAATCTACTCATCCACTTATCCACCCACCCACACATCCACCCACCCATCCATCCATCCATCCACCCACCCATCCATCCATCGTATCTACCAATCTATCTACAGTATTTAATAATCTATCCAGTATCCATCTATCCATCCATCCATCCATCCATCCATCCATATACCTATACATCAATGTACTCATCCACTTATCCACCCACCCACACATCCTCCCACCCACCCACCCACCTATCCATCCATCCATCCACCCATCCACCCATCCATCCATCCATCCATCATATCTACCAATCTATCTACAGTATGTAATAATCTATCCATAGTATCCATCCATCTATCTATCTATCCATCCATCCATCCATCCATCCATCCATCCATCCATCCATCAACCTATACATCAATCTACCTACCCATCCATCCATCCATCCATCCATCCACACAAAAATGAGCTTAAACAAAACAACGTTGCAAATCTTTGTTCAATCCACTTGCAGTCAATGAGTTATGCAAACTTAATCAATTTGTGTAGGGACAACATAAATGAACTGTGTGGAACCCTGCATTTATTATCTATCCATCAAATCAGTTCCAGTTTGTGACCTTGAAATGAACACACATTGCCATTCATAATCCTCAGGACTCAGGCACCGAAACATGTATTTCATATTTAGCATGCAGACGTCATGCTGACCGTAAGCAACTACAAGCCTCGTAAACACATTTGGTTCAGCAGTGAGCCTGCAGTTTTTTGCCTTTGTTTGCTGCGTTCTTGGAGAAACTGATAAGAGCTCTCTGTGCTCGGCATACAGGCCTTTATTGACTCTGAACAAATTGCACCTTTTCATTAGCAGTGAAACCCTCACCTTTGTGTAGCACACAGTAATTGAACACTAACACAGGCTCGCTGTATTGAAGGAAGGGGAGAGGGGGGGAAACTGCATCACAGTCTATTTATTCAGTGGCAAGCGAATGGAGAGCGCAGCGCAGTATTAATAAGGCGACTGACGCCCGAGGCAATTAAAGCAGCGGCCCGATGGAGCTCTGCAGAGTCACCGAGCCGCATGTGGCTTCCCCATCAGGTTTGTTTACAGAGCCCTGGTTCATATCTCCAGTAGGTTTTAATAACGCCGCTGGTGTTCCCTACTCCTCCCATTCAATTTACAAACACACCGGCAGGGTAAAGAGGAGATGAGGAGAACACGTTCAGATGCCTGATCAGGCTCGGATTGGAAAGATGCAATGTTTAAATGTCACCTGGAAATTATTTTGGGGATTAAAGGGTCCCAAGATGGGAATAATAGACTCTCGGATGAATGTAATAGTTGTTATGTATTGTGAATTATATATATTAAAAAATAAATAAATAAATAAAAAAATCACCAGAAACAATGTGGATTAAAGTTTTTAAATACTAAAATAATATTTTGTTTTTAGAATTAAGTCTTCAAAATTAATTATGTTTTTCCTTAAAATCAAGCTAAATTTTCTACCAGTGGGGTGAGTAAAATAATATACACATACACTACCTGACAAAAGTCTTGTCATCAATCCCAGTTGTAAGAGTAACAAATCATACCTTGGCTTCTAGTTGATCATTTGGAAAAGTGGCAAAAGGTAGATTTTTCAGATGAATCGTCTGTTGAACTGCATCTCAATCATTACAAATACTGCAGAAGACCTTTGGGAACCCACATGGACTCAGAAAAAAAATCATGGTTTGGGGTTACATTCAGTATGGGGTAGTGCGAGAGATCTGCAGGATAGCGCTCCTTCTCATACTTCAGCCTCCATATCAAAGTTCCTGAAAGCAAAGAAGGTCAAGGTGCATTTGGAATGGCCAGCCCAGTCACCAGACATGAACATTATTGAGCATGTCTGGGGTAGGAGGCATCGAAGATGAATCCAAATAATCTTGATGAACCCTGGGAGTCCTACTTAAGTCAGTAACAGAGATGCAGAGATGTACAGTATAGATGCAGTCATCCAAGCTCATGGGAGTCATACACAATATTAATTGCTTATCCACTGCACTATGACTTTATATTCTATACTGTACATTATTTCTGTTCAGTGACAAGATTTTTGTCTAAGCAAAGTCAGACCGTACAGTCCTAATTAAATCTTTAAAAATCAAGACATGAATATATTTTATTTTGGTAAATAAGCATAATCTAGAGGCTTTTGCCTTTCACATATGCGACTTCTGATCTCAAATGATCAGCTAGAAATCAAGTTATTCCTAAAACTTTGATAAACGACAAGACTTTTGTAAAGTAGTGTATATATTTGCGTTGGAAATAACATTATTCGACTTACACTAACAGAAGACAGTTTGACTTGTTTTAAGGAAAATGTACTAAACTTTGACACATATTTATACTTATTTACAACTAAATATTTTATATTTGTCTTGAAAAAACTTCTTGATTTAGTAATTTTTAGATATTTAGACAAGAAACAAGATAAGAAGGACAGATTAATTGATTTATTTAGCTCTGTTATTTGTAAAGGTTGATGATTAATATAATAATACAATATGAGATAATATAATATAATATAATATAATATAATATAATATAATATAATATAATATAATATAATATAATATAATATAATATAATATAATATAATATAATATAATATAATATAATATAATACTCATTAATTTTCCTTCGGCTTAGTCCCTTTATTCATCAGAGGTTGCCAGAGCAGAATGAGGATTACATGCAAACTCCACACAGAAATGCTAATTGACCCAGCCGGGACTTGAACCAGGTGACAGTGCTAACCACTGAGCCACTGTGTCACCCTTTATGCAATATATAGTTAAATAAAAGTATGTTAATATATGACAGTATTTAGCCAAGACACAACTATTTGAACAAATGAAATAAATATTGACAAAATCATACTTAAAGCCATCCAAATTAAGTTCTTAGCAATGCATCTGAAATGAAAATGACGTTTTTATTTATTTACAATATGAAATTCACTAAATGTCTTCATAACATGTCGTCTTTACTTAATTTTCTAATAATTGTTGGCATAAAAGTCAAATCAATAACTATGTTATTGCCAAAACCATATACATGCAAATTAACTCTGTTGTTTTTTTAAGGTCACATATTACATTATTTCATAAATGATACATTTATCTGCATAAAAATAGCATCATTCTCTTTAAATAATAACACATTCATCTGCATTTCTATCCTTTGCATGTAAGGTGAAATAGTGCTAAACTTTTTCTTTACAAAATCCACAAAGTTAGCTTTCTTAGAAAAGAAATGGATGCAGAAGTATAGCACATACTAATGAGCCGCTCTGTATATTAAATTCAGCTTTATTTACCATCATATTAGTTTCTGTGGGACAAACAATTGGGCAGATCTTCAAAGACAAATGCTTTGGCATCATTAGTTGATCATTAGTTCGGCTATCCCTTCACACTCGGCTTGTTTGTAAGTTTGTCAGTCTCTTTTTTCCCCCCACTAAACTGCCATGAAATCTAATTACCCTGATTAGTTTGGCTTCATTCCGAATATAATCTGCACGTGTGACAACAACACAATTTAACAAAGTCTACTCGGCGCAGGAAACGAGATAAGATCCACTGAGAACCAATCGGAGCAGGGAGAGAGCTGATATTTGTCATGCTATACGTCAGCTGACTTTGCTCGTGGCTCTGCCGTTCGTTTCACTAATCCCAACGCACAGGTGGAAAACAGAGAGCCTCAAACCACACGTTTAATCAGACGCTCCAAACATCTGATAAGCAAAAGATGCCCTTTAGTGGAGATGTGAGTCCAGTCTCACGCACACATGAAGAACGTGCATTTCAGATGTAGGAGAAATGAGGAGGAATGGAGATAACAAGTAATGAAGGCAAGACTCGGTAGATGAAAACATTATAAACATAAAAAAACAAAACATAATAGTTATTACCAATGTTACTATATTACTTTTCCATGCATTCCAATGCATTACTTTGAAACATTAAACAATAATATTTGAGTTACTTTTTTTCAAAGTGTATTGTGAGTTTCATTTTAGTTGAATTGTTTAGCTTTTAAAAAAATAAAGTGATGAATTAAATTAACACAGTGCCCAGCATACAGTTGAAGTCAGAATTATTAGCCGCCCTGTTTCTTTTTTTTATCCAATTTATCCTGTTTAACAGAGAATTTTTTTCAACACATTTCTGCACATAATAGTTTTAATAACTCATTTCTAATAACTGATTAATTTTAACTTTGCTATGATGACAGTAAATACTGACACTTCTATACTGCTTAAAGTGACATTTAAAGGCTTAATTAGATAAACTAGGCAGGTTAGGGTAATTAAGCAAGTTATTATATAGCGATGTTTTGTTCGAAAAAATATATAGCTTAAAGGGGCTAAAAATATTGACCTTAAAATGGTTATTAAAAAATGTAAAATTACTTTTACTAGCCGCAATAAAACAAAGACTTTCGCCAAAAGAAAAACATTTTTATCAGACATACTGTGAGAATTTCTTCGCTTTCGTAAACATCATTTGTAAATATTTAAAAAAGAAAACAAAATTCAAAAGGTGGCTAATAATTCTGACTTTAACTGTATATGAGTAGACCTCCCACAAATCTCTCATTTAAATTAAGATTTTCTTATTTAATTATTTTACAATAATGGTTAAAAAAGTTGTAGATGTTAGGGAAAATTATTAAATAAAATGTTCAAAAAAATGCAAAAATCAAGAGAAAACGAAAAAAAAATTATAAAGTTTTGTTAAAATGTTGAAATGAATTTAAATGTATTATCTTTCCATTTCTAAAGATGCTCTGTGGCTAAAATATTATTTTAATAAATAAGATAATAAATTTGTTTCATTCAAATGTACTAAAATATTTATATACATATTACCCATATTTACTGGGAAATGGATAAAAAAATATTCATTTTCAAAAAAAGTAAAAAAAAAAAAAAAAAAAACATAGTTATCACCAGTGTTTGGGCTAACACATTACAATTAACAAGAGCTACGTAATAATATTATTTTCTAAGTAACGGGTAATGTATTACTTTTAAAAATTAAATAATTACATTTAAGTTAATTTTTAAACAAATGTAACTTTAAGTTACTTTTTAGTTGAATTGTTCAGCTTTTAAAAAATAAAACGCTGAATTAAAATGAACGCAGGTAATTTAACTTGAACATATGACAAAATTGGCAGTGGATTTCTTTTTTATTTAGTACACACATGAATTCAAATTAATAAAATTTTGGAAAGTTTATGCTTTAAGTAGTCAATAATATATGCTGTAAATTTGTTGTTAACATGAATATATTCGTATAAAACATTCATCTACATTTAATCCTTTTCATAGCAATATAATTTGAATATAAATATTTTTGAAAAAAAAAAAGCCTCATGTAAACATGAAGAATGTGCATTTCAAACATATTAGAAAAAAAGGAAAGGAGATAAAAAGAAATGAAGGCAAGACTCTGTAGATTAATTTGATAAAAAAAACAGTTATCGCCAGTGTTTGTACTGACACATTACAATTAACACAAATAATGTATTAATATTTCTTTTCCAAGTAACGAGTAAAGTAATGAATTACTTTTAAAATTAAATAACAAAATCTGAGTAACTTTTTAAAAAATGTAGCTTAAGTTACTTTTTAGTTTAATTAATTATCTTTTAAAACACAAAATGCTGAATTAAAATTAATGCAGTCATGTTGAACTGAATCACACACTTAGAACAGAATGAGCAGACAGAAGCAAAGATGGCAGGCTAGAGCCTTACATTTCTGTGATGAAGGTATTGTCATTATTTTAAAAGAAAAAGTTTGAAGAAAAAGGGGATTGTCTCAATGGACAGTGATTTTACTTAACTAATAAGACAAATTACGCAAATCATCACGGACCAATGGTAGCTCAAAGGTGTTTAAAAGCAAATCAGGCTCCCTTAAAATGTTCTTTTCTGAGCTGTTTGAAACTGCTGAAGCGATGTCAAAATAAACTTCATTTTGGCCAGATTTGATTCGAATTACATCATTTTAGTTCTTTTTCCAATTTTGTTTAAAGCATGCTGAGGAATTTAATGTGAATTCTGCGTCTTCAAGGCTAAAAAGTTTTGCATTCTGTATTATTAGATCCATCCATCAGAAATGAGTTTCTAATAATGCGCTTGCAATCACTTTGTATGTAAATGTACTCACACAAATACTTAAATGCAAATTTGCTGTGAATACAGCATTACAGTGAAATCTTTTTTAAAAGGGAAAACTGGGAATCTTTTTATCACTCTGTAATTGAGTAAATACTGTGAGCAATCAGAAAAAAAAAATTATATAGTGCTTTTCTGGACACATTGGGGGGAATCTCCTCATCCACCACCATTGTGCAGCATCCACCTAGATGAAACGACAGCAGCCATATTGCGCCAGACCACACACCATGAGATTGGTGAAGAGGAGAAGCAACATACGATATGGGGATGGTTAGAAGGCCATGATGGACAGAGACCAGTGGGCAAATTTAACCAGGATGCCGGGGTTAAACTACTCTTTCTCAAAGGACATCCTGGGATTTTTAACAACCACAGAGAGTCAGGACCTCGGTTTAACGTCTTATCCAAAAGACGGAACTCCCTGACTCACTTTTAACAATTTAAGTTTGAAGTTTGGTGTAAGTGCTCCAAAAGTAGAAATTTTTGTCTTAGTGGAAGAAGGAAAACACAATTATTTTGAGAAAACAGGCTTTAAAAATACGTATTGTAATTGAAATCTACGGTCGTAAATTGATCGAATGTGACAAAAGAAAAGTGAATGTGTTCTTTCAATTAGACTGAAAAAAAAAACACTTTATCAAAAGTCAAAACAGCCAAAAATCTCACAATTTTCCGATGCATGAAAAGCCTTTTTGCCTGCAGTGCAGAAAAGAAAAGCAGAAAGGAGATGAAAAGGGCAACATTTAAAGTGGATTTTCCAGTAAATAATAAAACAGAGATGGACAAGAGAGATACTTCCAAAAAAAAAAAAAGTATCATGGTTTGAGTTTTTAGCGTAACACTGTCAGTACCGCAGCACATGAATATGGTAATTCCCATCAGATATCATTACTGTAGCACTGCACCATCAGAAGTTCAGTACATTTTATTCAAGTAATCAGACTGTAAGAAAGCACTAAAGCAAAATGGGAAAAAAAGAGCAATCGTGGGAAAGTATTTTATTAAGCACTCAGACAGGTGTCAAAACAAGGTTGAAAGAGCAGATCAGATGGCACACTTGCTGAGCACAATGGAATAATGGTGTACCACAGGGATTCCTTCAAGTGTTTCGCATTTTTTTCCTCTTTATTTGCTTTGAAATGACTGTGGTGCTGGTGAGCAGGGGATCCAGGTTATCATGCGGAGCGCGAGCCCCCACAGTGCAGATCATAGAGTGAGAATCAGCTCAGAGCAAACTCACATGTTCAAGATTCTGACGCTCAAGCAGTTTCTAGTGTCATATTTAACAAGTTATACTGCAATCTGAATGCATGCATGAGGTAAACTACCATTAAATCTAAATATTTGAAGATGCTTTTCTTTGGCTTATTCAATTCTTTGTCAGGGGTCGCCACAGCAGAATGAACTGCCAATTACTCTAGCAAAAAAAGTAAAAAAAATTAAATTAAATTAAAAGTAAAGTAAAAATAAAACAAAATTAAATTAAATTAAAATAATTAATAATAAAACTAAATTAAAATAAAATAAATAAATAAAACAAAAAAGTAAAATAAAATAAAATAATAAAATAAATAAATAAATAATAAAATAAAATACAATTAAATTAAATTACATTAAAAATAATTATTAAATAAAAAAAATAATAAAATAAAATAATACATTTAAATTAAATAAAAAATTATAATAAAATAAAATTATTAACATAAATTCTGAATTTAGTATAATTTGAAAGTATAATCAAATTGTAATAATATTAATAAAACTAGTGACCGTAATTTTACATTGATGTGCTCCAATATAGTTTATAGCTCCAAAACAGTTTTCTCACTTTGATTTTAGTCAAAGTTTTAGTACTTGTAAACTTTTAAGAGTTTCCCTAAAAGAAACATAGCAGAAAAAACAGGGTTGGAAGGCTAAGCAAATGAAGACAGACTTTTTATTTCTATCCCTTTAGTGATGCAACTATACTAAAAAAAAAATAAATATATATATATATATATATATATATATATATATATATATATATATATATATATATATATATATATATATATATATATATATATATATATATATATATATATATATATATAATGCATTGACAAGCAGCTGAAATAAAATGTGTTTTAAATTAGATACAATTTGAAATGTAGATTTTACTTGATTGAAGTTGACATTTATTTTAGCATAACGAAACTACAATAGCTACAATGTCTAAATAAAAGGTGAATGTAAAATATTCTAAACAAAAATATTTAAAACAAAGTGCAAAACTTATAAATAAAAACTTAAAATAAAAAAACAAAAAGTAAAGTTATTTACTCTATATATTAGGATTCATTTTTTAATCAACTAAAATAAATAAATAAAATAAATAATACATAGAATGCTATTTATTATATACTGAGTTGTATTTTTCAATGTTTAATGTAAAATAAAAATTACATAGTTAAGTTGTAATATTAATAATTAAATTAGTGATGTTTTGTTATTTTTCATTGATATATACTGTAACAATGTTTTCAGTTTGATTTTAGTTTTAGACAAAACAACAAATCTAGCTTAAAAAAACCCTGTAACAGATCACAAACTTGTCACAAAAATATAGGCTAGTACTCAGCATTTCATCTGTGCATTATGATACATATAAAATTAAATATATATATATATGATTGAATATCAGAGATATTTATGATTAAATAGCATCTCGATAGACCTGAGAAGCCATGGCGTTTGCTTTGAGATGGTCATGGAAACACAGAGAATTGGTTGAGGGCCGCTGAAGCCGTGCTGTTTTTTTGGCTCTGAAAACTGGCAGCTCTGCTCTGCTAGTCTGCTGTTTGTTTTGCTCAACTGCTGCCTCTAGCACTGCTCCTGCAAGCAAAACATGATATCTGCTGCTCTTTTCCTCCTCCATCTCTTATATTCTACACTTCTCTCTCTCTCTCTCTTTCTCTCTGTCTGAAAGAAGCTGCGGGGCGATGAGGAGATGGAGCTCACGGAGCGTTAAGAAGAGTAAAGCTCATACTGCAAACACTTCTGTGGATCATCCACAGTGAAATCACACGAGAACAGACCATGTGGACGGATGTTCTACACTTGCGAACATGACATCGTACTCTGTGAGACTTGGTATATAGATGTCACAGTACTTTGAAAGAGCAGCAGAAGCATGTAATAAATATATTTTATTTTATTGCAGTTAAAAGTTTATAAAGCTGGTAAAAAATTATGTCAGTAGCAACAAAAAAAATCCATACATGCAAAGAAATCAAAAAGTTTATAAATGTAAGTAATAAAATGACACAGGGAAAATCTATTGAACACATGAAGAGAGGGAGTTGTGAAAAGACATGAAAAGCCCAAACAGCAGCTAAAGTCTAGTGTATTTAGCAACCCTCTACCCCTCGTCAGTGTAAATTAATGTTAGCTGCTTCAGGCCCAACACTTTCACTACCAGATAATGAAGGTAAAACCAGCATGGACATTTCAACAAGACAATAATCTCAAACTGCTAAGGAAACTCTAAATTGCTTTTAGAAAAGGCAATTAAGCTGCTAGAATGGCCAAGCCAATCACCTGATCTGCATCCAATATAAAATAGGAAGAAAACTAACAAACTAACAAACAAACAAACTTACTAACTAACTAGCTAACTAACTAACCAACCAACCAACCAAGCAAGCAAACAAACAAAACATGATACTATGGCACTTTGAAATATTATGAAATACTAAAATTTACTACATAATATTTAAAAAGTGTTTTAGGTTTCTTTTCTTCAGTTTTATTATTTTTTATAGTAATATTGATGTTTGTTTTTATCGTTAATATATAAAAACAAAAAATAAAACAACAACAACAACAACAACAACAACAACAACAACAACAATAATAATAATAATAAAATACAATCAACAATAAAATAAATAAAATACATAAAAAATAAAACAAATCAACATTAATAATAATAATAATAATAATAATGAATATAAAAAATAATAAAAATAAATAAATAAATAAATAAATAAATAAATAAATAAATAAATAAATAAATAAATAAATAAATAAATTTAAAAAGCGGACAGCACAGTGGCGTAGTGGGTAGCGATGTCGCCTAACAGCAAGAGGGACAGTGGTTCGAGCCTCAACAGGGTCAGTTGGCATTTCTGTGTGGAGTTTGCATGTTCTCCCTATGTTTGCGTGGGTTTCCAAGTCCAAAATCATGCACTATAGGTGAATTGGGTGAGGTAAACTGTCCATAGTGTATGAGGGTGTATGGTGTTTCCCATTGATGGTTTGCTGGAAGGGCATCCGCTGCGTAAAACATGTGCTAGATAGTGGTTCATTCCGCGGTGGCGACCCCAGATTAATAAAGGGACTAAGCCAAAGATAAAAAAACTAATAAATAAATGAATAAAATCAACAATAATAAATCAAATAAATTAATAAAAAATAAACTGAATCAACAATAATAATAATAATAATAATAATAATAATAATATCTAGCTTTTTTACTTTAATACAAAGATTCTCAGTATCATTTACATATAATACAGAGTTTTGTATTTGAATCTCATATCAGTTGCATTTCATCTAACAAAGCATTTTAAATGGACTATTGTTTACAGTGCATATATATTTATGTGTTTCAATGACAAGACTGTATATCATCCGTAACAATTAAAGTGTCAATAAAAGCCACTTTGCTAAACAGTTAAATATTTAAGATCACAAAATGCTTGAGCAAAGATTAATGTTGCACAATTTAATCTGAAACTGTAAGTTGCATGCAATTTATGTTAAAATATGCAGTCTCACAACTTTTTTTGAAACTACAGTTATTACATGCTATTGTTTTAAATATATATATAAAAACATGGACAATGAATTTCATTATTACCCAAAACCAGCTAATGCAGTGCCATTGTTTTCACGATGCTAAAAGTGGCAATGAAGGGTTTAGTTTTGAGGTTACATACAGTACCATCATCATCATCATTGTTCAAATAACAGGGACAAAAGCACTGCATGAGCCGGTCGATTACGCTGTATCACTACCGGCTGAACGACTTGACAAGCCTGTTATTATGTCTAACCAATTACTATCAACATTTTTAAGGGCAGCATCACCAAAATTCTTTAAATCCTAGTCGCCTTTTTAATTACATATTTTGGCAAGTCTCGTCCGGGTAACAGATGAGGAACCGAGCTGCCATCTAATTAGGCAGTCTGGAGCTCGTTGACTAGTAAGGGCCAAACGGTGAGGGGGAAACAACTCGTGGATCCATCCACTCCAAGAGGAGCCTGTTGTCAAATGAAAGGGACTTTGAAGTCTGAAAGGGCTTTAGAGTGTCCGCCCACATGAGCCTGAAAAACACAGCAGCGCCACTCAAACTTGGCACCATGTGGCATAATATCAACTAAAATGTGCAAGCAAAAATGAAGACCTGGTGCTCAGAGTGGTATAGAGCACATACATTTGTAACAAAAATGTAACAAAATTTTTTAAAAATATATATATATTTATTATTTTTTTACCCAAAAATGTATAATTAGTCTTCATCATTTGGTTTTAATCTCCTTTATGAGATTCTTTATTTTGTTAAAAAGAAGATAAGTTGCTGGCACACAACAACTTCCATTGTAGGAGAAAAATAATATGGAAGTTAATGGGTTTGTTCCAGAAAGACACTCAAATACGTTTTTCCCAAGTGAAGTGCGAGTAAATGATGACAGCTTTCATTTTTGGGTAAACTTTCCCTTAAACCCAGCTTTAAAAATGCTAAATATATCAGCACAAGAGATGATATGAATGTCCAGCTGAATGTTTACTGATCAAAGAGATTGTGTTTTAAAATAAATTAACCTAATAACGCAAGTTCTAAAGTGCAGCATTCATTTAGCATGCTAATTGAAGAACTTCTGCTTGAAACATGAAAACAAATTGCTAATGCTAATTAAAAAAAGATACAATAACTGTCAAAGATGTCTATCAATACTTGGTATTGACAAAGCAATGATTCTTTAAAGGACATTTAAATTAAACAAATATATCTGGTCTGATTCCATCATGCAAGCATGCAATTAGCAACATTATATAATTATATAATTATATAAATGATAAAATTATACGTTATATAAATACATTATACAGCAATGTTTAGTTAAATATCAGAAAAAAGTAGAAAGGCTATTAGGTGACTATAGTAAACAAGAAACTTCATCACAACTGCCAGATATGTTTATATCCTGCGTGTGTTTAAAGTGACAACTGTTTAAAATATATGAATGAATGAATGAATGAATGAATGAATGAATGAATGAACGAATGAATGAATGAATGAATGAATGAATCTCTCTAAATGAGTGTAAAAGAAGGAAATTTTCGTGTTAAATTAAAATTCATGATCTAAAGTTCTTAAAGGTAAAGGTGTAGGTGTTGCTACAAAGATCTTTAGTCACTCATCGACCTGATTTCAAACCCAAAACTGCTATTTGAAGAAGCAAAATAGCTACATTTCTGAGATTTGTTGTCATCCAAACATGCAACGTTTTTTTAAACACTCACTTTTTGCTTGAAAACGAGCTAATATGTTCAAATCTGTCATATTTTATACTATACTTCCATAAGTAAATGTTAGTGCATTCACTTACATGAATCGAGTATGAACTTTTTATGCCATTAATATTTTAATATTTATATTTTGACGCAATTTCCATAGTTCAACATTTACTAAAGCACTATTTAAATCCAAAGCTGTGGTTGTTAACATTAGTTAATGCACTGTCACCGAACAAGAACTGAAAAATTTATAAATTTTCTTTTATTTACTTTTAATAACATTTTTAATAACAAAAATTAACAAAAATGCTGTTTGTTCATCTTAGCAAATACGTTAACTAAAAAAAAAACTGATTATAAAGTTTTACTGAAAAATCTGTATTTAAAATGACATTTTTGAACCACTAGTCAAGCTGCATTTATTTATTTATTTATTTATTTATTTATTTATTTATTTATTTATTTATTTATTTATTTATTTATTTATTTATGTATTTATTCTCAATATCATAATGTTTCATAAAAAGCTTTTGCAAATACACTATATTAAAAAAATAAAAACAGGATAAAATAAATAAATAAATAAATAAATAAATAAATAAATAAATAAATCCTTTAAGGACACCATAACTAGTACTGGACTGAGTTAACTCAGCATGAGAAACCTAACCCTGGCCTCGTATCCTTGGGTGCCACCCAAGAGTTCCTCGCGCCATCTCCTTGACTCCTAAATGTAAAATTCATCTTCGGTCTCCATTAGGCAGACAGACGCTGAGGCATCTGGAAATTAAGATTTAATACACTTTGAATAATTAAAGCCACAGATCAGTGGCAGCCTCAGATCCCTCCGAGAGGCCCAGTGCCAAAGAGAACGCTTTGAGTCCCACTCGCAACGCAGCAGGACGGACCCACATCAAACAACAAAGGTGAGGGTGCGGGCCGGGGGTCCTCGTTTCTGCTAATTGCTTTTCTGATTAATTGATTAATTACCATGAACCCTCGTCGCTGTTAAACCAAAAGGATGAGGCGAAGGTGGCATTTGATATTGGAGCTGTTCAAGGAGCTGGAATGGCACATGGAGGTGAGGGTTGCGATTTTTTTTGGCGTTGAATGCTTGAATACTGATCCAGGGACTGGCTTTGTATTTGGCTGTTTGTTGCGCGATGCTGTCCCTGGGATCAGAAAAATGGAAAAACGAGAATTTGCTGCATATTTTGGGGAGCTGGGCACAGATTTAAGTAAGTGACTGAAAGATAAAGAGAGAGAGAGGGAGTGAAGGATGAAGAAGCACCTGACAGGCAAACAAACAGGATGGTAAATCAGAGCTGAATGGAGTTTGGAGGCCAGGAGTGAATCTGCTCTCCTTTGCAATCCTCAAACTTAAAGGCACAGTATGTCACAACAAACAAAAGTGTGGTTTGATGATGTGCGGAATCAAGGTCGTAGTCTTCATTACAACCTATTTAGACTCCTGCAGAAACCATGAGCTAAAGTATTCGAAATGTAAAACCATGGTGGTATCGAAACTAGTAAAACGAGAGCGCTGAATTATTTTTATCTTATTATTTATTTTGTCTTTTTTTTTTTACTTTTATTATGCCACAATCCACCACTTCTGGTTTTTCCGCTCGTGATCACGTGGGATAGAAGAACTGCTGTTTCACCTTACTAAATATAGTTTATGGTTCTGTTATAATGCTAATTAAATGCATAACATATAAAAAACATATTTGGTGTTTTCCTGTGTTAGTCTTTATTTCAGTGGTCACCACAGCGGAATGAACCACTAACTATTTCAGCATATGTTTTATGCAGTGGATACCATTCCAGCCGCAACCCAGTACTGAGAAACACCAACACAATCTCACAGCAATGCATAACTTTTTGATTTAGTGGCAAATTCGTTGAATTCATACGGTCTCATTCATACAATTAAGTTTGATTCTATTATACCCCAATGACGTTTGGGTTTAGGGGCGGGGTTGGGTGCCACGCCTCCTTTTATTAAAATTGTACGCTTTCGCGCGACTGAACTTAGCCAATAAACTGGCAAAATTTCCTTATAAGATCAGGCTGGACACACCCACACACTCGTTCACATACACACTTATTTACTACAGCCAATTTCGCTTATTGAATCACCTATAGTGCATGTGTTTGGAATGTGGGGGAAACCGGAGCACCTGGAGGAAACCCATGTGAACATAAAAAGAACATGCAAACTCCACACAGAAATGCCAACTGGACCAGCCAGGACCCGAACCAGCGAGATTCTTGCTGTGAGGCGGAAGCGTTAACCACCAACCACTAGATGGACAGCAATAAGTCGATATTAACACTATTAGGGCAATATTCTAATTGGGAATCTACAAAGTAAACATACATTTTTGACTACCTTAATCTGGCTTAAGTCATATTCAAATCAAATCAAATTAGGAGTATTTCTAATTTAGGAAGGTGGATTTTTACTAAGTACTGTCATTACATGTTTGCACATAGAGCATGACAAGTAATTAACTGTACTTGAAGCTTTCATAAAATTAAAAATTAAACTCTGAAAACCACTATAGCAAAAAGAAAGTGAACGTTGATTTGAGAAATGTATAGATACAAAATGGGAACATGAAAGGAATATATTAGTCAAGCAAACACTTTAATCATAATATTGTATAGCTCAAAATAAAGTAAATAATTAGACTGATGCCTGATGTCATGAGGAAATGTAGCTATTTTACATTTTGTGGAGAAAAGTGGTTAATTCCCTATTTCAAATTTATGCAATTTAATTTGTATAAAAAATATTATTAAAAACTAGGTGCGTCTCTATGAATGAGATTGTGCAAATTAATACAAATTAGCTACTAAATAAAAAAAAGTTGAATGTCCATGTAAACATACCCAATAAAGTGAATCTACAGTTCACTACAACCTCTGGACTTGTTGTTTGATTAGGCATGGACTTAAACATTACGATCACAATTTTCAATATTGTTAAAGCACACGG
>NC_141043.1:37342500-37360000 GCF_052040795.2 Danio rerio | reverse complement strand
GATCTGAATGTGGATTTCAGGCTCGCGCACCAATATGGTCCCATCGTGCCCCGGGAAAACGGCGTGACAGCCCTTTCAGCATGAGTGCATACGATGCCATCAGTGTCAGTGTGCTTGGCCCATCTCTCTCCCCCTCCTCTCTCTTTCTCTATTTATTTCTTTATTTTATTTCTTTATGTTTGGATGTATGTGAGATGCGATTTTTAAAACAGTAATGTAAGAAATTACTAAAATTAAAGTGTTATTAAAGCTCTCTCTTTCTCTATTATCGTCTGAGACACAAAAAAGCATCAACAACACAAAGAAGTACACATACTGTAAAATAATGTCCAAACAAAAACAGCTGAATATACTGAAATACTACAAACCTAACCAAATGAATTAAGAAGGTATGTGACATTAACACTTTTCAGTGGGAAACACCAATAGACTATTTCAATAAATATTTGTGGGTGTTGAAAGTGTAGTTTATTATTTTTTAGCAACAACAAACTTTAAATTGTATTTATAGACTCACAGGCAAATGACAGTTAATTCAATGAATTTCAGTTCAATCTTAACTAGTAATTACAAATATTTTTTGCGGTTTCACAAACTAAATAAATAAAAAACAAGTAAATAAATAAATAAATAATTATAAATAATTAAATAAACTGACAAAAAAATAAACAATTAAAAACCAAGCAAGTAAATAAACAAATTTTAAAAATCTAATAAACAAACAAACAAACAATAAATAAATAAATAAAAAATAATAATAATAATAATTGAAATTATCAAAATCAAATAAACAAACAAACTATAAATGAATAAATAAACAACAAGGAAAAAATAAGTAAATAAAAAAACTAAAATAAATAATCAAATAAATAAACAAAAATAAATAAACAATAAAAACCAAACAAGTAAATAAATAAATATATATTTAAATATAAATAAACTAATAAACAAACAAACAAACAAAAATAAATAAAAACCAAACAATTAAATAAATAAATAAAAATGTAAAAAATCTAATAAATAAATAAACAAACAAAAAATAAATAAATAATAAACAAATAAAAAAACAAGTAAATAAATAAAAGAGATAATCAAATAAATAAATAAACAAACAAAAAATAAATGAATAATAAACAAATAAAAGTAAACACATAAATAAAAATAAATAAAGATTCAAATAAACAAACAAACAAAAATAAATAAACAATAAAAAACCAAACAAGTAAATAAATAATCCTTCGGCTTAGTCCCTTTATTTATGAAGGGTCCCCACAGCGGAATGAGCCGCCAATTTATCCAGCATAATTTTTTACACAGCGCCCTTCCAGCAGCAACCACAGTACTGGGAAACATCCATCCACACTCACACACTACAGACAATTTAGTCTATTCAGTTCACCTATAGAGCATGTCTTTGGACTGTGGGGGACACTGGAGAGAACATGCAAACTCCACACAGAAATGCCAACTGACCCAGCCGAGGCTCGAACCAGTGACCCTCTTGCCTTGAGGCAACAGTGCTACTCACTGATCCACCGTGTTGCTTGCTATTATTTATTATTATTAATAATTAATATAATAATAATCATTAGTAGTAGTAGTAAAAGTAGTAATAAATTAGTATTGTGGATTACTTTTTATACATTCAAGCTTAGAGACAAAATTGTGAAGTGCTTGAATGCTAATCAGATGCTTTTCTCTTCATTTTAAAAGCTCGATAAATTGAAGCAACCTGTGAACCATCACCTTGTACTCCATGGTGTGATTTGATAAGACGGGACTTCACAAAATCCTACTCAAATTGACGTGTCTGTCATTAATGTAAATTTTTCTCAGCGGTGGCCGTAACCAACACAGACCACTGCACAAGGTCAGATTAAAAAGACGGCCCCTCCATTTGCCTGAGATATTGCAACAACAGTGAAAGAGACAGAGCAGGCGGTCCGGCATCCATCCTGAACCGTTTTCATATTTCAGTCGATTCTCATTACCTGACATTTGTCCCCAAAACTTCAGAAGCGTAGCAGTCCATGCGTCTTGAACATCCCAACTGGAAAGTGCGAGAATTTGAGGAGCTGCCATATTCTTAAAGTCAGCGGGAGAAACTCATGTGATGTACATGCTGGTGGCATCTACTTCGCCAGAGGAGATTTCCAAGTGCAGTATGAATCATCTGTCTCTGTCAAGAAGACAACAGAAGACCTGAAAACTATGCATAACATCCCAGAATGCAGTGCTGCATGGGGGAGACTCTTTCAAAGTGGTGCTTCTCAAGATACAAGCTACAGTCGTGATTTAAACTAGTTCAACTACAGTCGAAACTGCTCTTTTGAAAAAAGTGCTGCAGGAAACTAATAATAAAGAAGTTGGATTTTACTTTATTTTAAATTGGCCATGTTGCGGTGTAACAACAAATTAATGAACTACACGGTAAGACCCAATAAGTTAAAGCAACAATAATATGAATAAGTAAATTATTAATATATTTATTTATATTAGTATTTAACTTATTATTATTATTATTACTATAAGATATTAAAAACAATATTTTTTATTTTTTTAATAATTGTATAATATAATTGGAACACACAATTGATAATATTTCATTTATTTATTAATTTTCCTTCAGCTTAGTCCGTTTATACATCTGGGGTCGCCACAGCGGAATGAACCGCCAACTTATCCAGCATATGTTTTACACAGCGAATGCCCTTCCAGCTGCAACCCAGTACTGGGAAACATCCATACGCACTCATTCACACACATACACTAGTTTAGTTTATTCAGTTCATCTATATATTGTGCATGTCTTTGGACTTGTGGGGGAAACAGGAGCACGCCAACAAGGGGAGAACATGCAGCATTTTGGCAACATTGCCGAAAGGAAGCCCTATGTTAACAGTGTCCAGAAGCTTCTCTGGGCTCTGAGGCATCTGGGATGGACCATCATACAGTAGAAACATGGACTGTGGTCAGATAAATCAGTTTTTAGGTATTTTTGGGGCGAATATAAAATATTTAATTTGGATATTTAAAATTACATTAATAGTGTTTAGCCTAAAAATTAAATGACAATATGTGAAATGTATTTATCTAATTCTATATATGAACAGCATTTTTTTCTATTAATAAGTAACAAAAAAAATCAATGACCCCATAATTTCATTGGATTATAGCACTTCAGTTCACTTTGCTGTAAACCAACATGTGAAAAACTTAGATTCCAGACTTAGATACCAAATAAACATTAGCATCCCTTTTAGTCGCTCCCAAACCCAACCAAACATCAATCACAGGTTTTCCCAGTTTTCTTTCTCCCAGCCTGCCTTTCCAAACGTATCCATGCTTGTAAGTTGACTTAGCAAAAAAGCAACTGTGAGTTGGTTAATAAGCTTAATGGCTGAGCGTGTGGCATCCTGACCAGCTCATGTGCGGAAGAGTGCAGAAGCACAAGCTACTTTATAACTGTAAGCCTTTTAATGCCACTTCACCACAATGGCTTCCTTTAGCGAGCAGGATAAAAGCCAGCGCGCAGTGTGAATGAGTAAACAGCTGAATATATCAAGATACGGGACATGTGTCTTTGTGCTGTTAGCAGCGGGACACAAACGCCACGGATGTTTGGCTAACGCGAGCTCAGACAAATGCATAACAAATGGGTGAAGGGAAGATGGAAAGAAAGAGAGAGAAACTGAATGGTCTTTGTTTCCTTACAGTGCTTCACGCTGCGATCTGAGGCTCTTCCATGTCAGGACGAACCACACTTGCTTTCAACCACAGATCCGTGCGCCATTTTGATCTCCACATCAAAAGTGTTGCAGACAGGACACTGGGTTAAAGAAAGCAGAAAGTGTGCACTTTAAATGACATAAAAAAAGAGGTCAGGGGTAAGCAAGGTTCAAGTTGAAACTGATCGCCTACTGTAGATGTAATTTAGTCGCTTTACAGCCCTTGTGTCAAACTCAATCTAAAGGATGGTTTATACTTTAGCATCGAGTGATCGGTGTGACCCACAAAAGGCTCAAAGGCACAAAGGCTGCGTCGCACCATACGCCCTTACCCGCCATATAATTTTATGTGGCCAGCAAAAGCATATAGGATTCACACTGAATGCAAATGTATATATTCATACAAGTAGATTACATACAAATTAAATTTCAAACTGGGCAGTGCGAATGACATGAAAGACATAACGTGTTTGGTGTGTCGAACGTGGAAAAGTTTATGTTCTCATTGCCGTCTGTAGAATGATTACATACTCAATCAGATCCAGTATGTAGTGGACATAGTAAAAAAATAATAAAATACATAAATAAACCTACCTTAATAACAGACAAAGTTTGGGCAAAAAACTAAAAATACAAAAATTTCCAAATAGATTTACAACATTTATTTGACAATTAAAGTTTAAATGAACTCATTTAAATGATAATATTTTTACCTGTTGATCTGTTATGGTTTACCCAACATAGGCTTATTCTGAAAATGTAGCCCTATATACAGTTGAAACCAGAAGTTTACACACACTGTATAAAAAGGCACATAACCATTTAAAAAAAGTCAGATGTTAATGTGACTAAACTTTTTCTCTTTTAGGTAAGTTAGGATTATCAAATTTGTTTCTCTTGCTTAATGGCAGAATAATGAGAGAGATATTTTTTGAGAAATTGTTATAACTTTTCTTGAAAGTCAAGTTTACACACAATAAGATACCTCAGAAAAAGCTCAGATGATGGTGTAAAGATTTTGGAAGTTTCTGATTGGCTTATTGACAAAATGTGAGGCAATTGGAGGCCCAACTGTAGAATAGTGTTTAAGGATAACCTCAAACACACGGCTTCCTTCTGTGACAACATGGGAAAATCAACAAGCCAGAATCAATAAAAAGCCAGATTACAATTAGCTAAATTACACTGGGAAAAATTATCATTTTGGAGACATGTTCTGTGGTCTGATGGAACTAAGATTGAACTGTTTGTCCATAAAGACCAGTGTTACATTTGGAGGACTAAAGGGGAAAGCTTACAAGCAACACCATCCCAACTGTGAAGTATGGGGGCAGCAGCACATTGTGGGGCTGTTTTGCTCAGGAAGGGACGGGTCAACTTCACAGCATAGATGACATCATGAAGAAAGAACATTATGTACAAATACTGAAGAAACATCTCAAGACATCAGCCAGGAAATTAAAACTTTGCCACAAATGGGTCTTCCAAACAGACAGTGACCCTAAGCATACTGCTCAATTAGTTAAAATGTGCTTTAAGGACAACAGAGTGAAGGAGTGGCCATCACAAAGCCCTGACCTCAATCCTATGGAAAATTTGTAGGCAGTTACACCAATTCCATCAGGAGGAATGGGCCAAAATTACTTCAAACTATTGTAAGAAGCTTTTGGAAGGAAACCCAAAACATTTGACCAAAGTTATACTCCTTGTTCTGGCATTTAACAAATGTAAATCATTTTGGTAATCCTAGTGAATGTAAAATAGTAAACGTTTAGTATGATTTACCATCAGACATTGTTTGAAAAACGGTTATGTTTCTTTTTTTAGAGTCTATGTAAACTTGGTTTTAACTGTACATTTCTGGAGATCACACATTAAGTAGCCAGAGGAACATATGGCTGCATTTTGTCTTTAAAGACGAACGCTATGGGGTGGTATGACTTTTTGCGCTTACAAGCTGACCGCATATCTCTGTATGGAAGGCTTTCCTGCTGTTACCAGCTTGTCCAGTAGCTCACCATGTACGTTGGTGGACTTGAGATGCAGAGAGGAGGTGACCATGATGGTGGAGTTTGAGTCCGGTGAAAAATAGTTTTATAAAGCAGGTAAGACAAAAACAAAAGCCAAAAAATAAAATAAACAAGTAAATAAGAGGGTGAGAATGTGGTAAAATCTGAAAACGTAATAAAAAATCAGACAAGGACTTTTTTTCTGGATTGCTTTTTAAAACTGTATGTTGGGTTTAAGGAGGTGGGTGGGCAGGTCAATCAGTTCTATTACACTATTAGTTGGGTTTAGAGAAGGAGGAAGGTGGGTCAGTCGATCGCTCAGCCAGTCAGTTGACAGCGGCCTCTGGTGGATTTACGCGAGAACAGCATGTGCTAATGGCACTAGCAAGAGAAATTTGGGATCTGAAAAACACAGTGGCCTCTGGTGGATTTGCGAAAACAAAAACTGCAAAAAGAAAAAACATACCTCCTGAGACATATTTGGCACTGTAAAAAAGTGTATATAGTGGTACGTTTTCAGAATGAGTCTGGGTTGGATTTACCTTTTCTGATTTACCTAATTAGAAAATAATGTAAATGTTTTAGTAGTGTACTTAAAAAGAGTACACTGTTTTAAAATCAAAACAGCAGTGTTTATATAAACAGTCTTCTAATAGCTTGTTTGAACATGCAGTGTTTGCTTATGCTTTATTTATAATGCTGTGTATGTTTATTTATTTATTTTTATTTTATTTTATGCTAAGCCTTCCTTGGACATGTATTGAGAATTACCAAGTCTGCTAAAACACTTAAACAAATGCAGTTGGTTTGTCTGTGTAATTGTGATGCCCATGTCAAATGTCAACAAAACTAATCATAAACTTAAAATATTTAGCTAAATATTCATTAAAAATAATGAAAAAACATTTAACAGTAGCAAATCTTTACATTAATTTTTGCCTTTTTTCCCTCATAATTATCTTTACACTTAAAACAAGTCAAAATAAATCTCAGAGTGTACCAAAATCCACCTATAATAAAGATAAAAGTTCACAATGCTGTTTGGAAGCACATTTACTTTGCTCTCAGACAGAAAAAAAGACAAATTTTTATCAGCTTCCAGGGAACATTGATGTAAATTGGTGGAAAGTGCATTTTTTTAAAGTGTGTGTTTGTGTTTGTTTGTGAGGGAATGTGTACAGTAGGGAGCACTAAATGAAGAACATGACTAAAAGCGTCCAGCTCAAATCAGTGTGTGTTTGAAAGAGAGAAAACTCAGCTCTGGCCTTCTGCTAACCCCGCAGTCCTGCCAAAAGACGCCATCCAGTCCTCTGGTCACCCGTTTAACCACCTGCCAACTCCAACACAGCTGCTGCATGACCAAACAAGAACTCGCATTATTAGCTTCTTCAAAGAAAGCGTCAGCAGGGCCTGAAGGCAATGACAACACATGCAGCACCGTTTTGTTGCTTTCGATAAACCTTCCTTCCCGCTGCTCTTCTGCTCCGCGCTCCACCTATGAGGAGAAACTCAATGATGTGTGACTGGAGATGATGTGATAATGAATATGCTTCTATGCAGTAAATTCAGCTATAGGACACTTTGTGGTGGTGTAATGCAGTTTGGTAATAATAATAATGGTAATAATAATAATGGTAATAATAATAATAATAATAATATAATAATAAAATAGTAATAATGAAATAATAATAATAAGTTATTTTGTTATTATTGTTGTAGTTATTGTTTTTACTATTATCGCTGTTACATTCATTATTATTGTTGTTGTTGTTGTTGTTGTTATTATTATTATTGTTAGTGTTACTATTATTATTATTAATATTATTGTTGCAGTTTTTATTATTATTTTTGTAAATATTATAAAGTATTATTAATAATGTTTGTTTTTTGTTATTATTATTGTTGTTGTTGTTGTTATTGTTACTATTAATATTGTTTTAATATTATTTCTTTTTTATTTTGTTGTAACTATTAATATTTTCATTATTAATTGTTAGTTGTTGTTGTTTTGTTACTATAATTTTATTTTTTTATTGTTGCTGTTATTACTATTATGATTATTTTTGTTGTTGCTGTTTTAAATATTATTTTTGTCTCTATTCATTTTTATATTCTATATTATTATTATCGTTGTTGTTGTTGTTTTGTTTTATTATTATTATAATTCCTTACATTTATATAGCGCTTTTCTGGGCACTCAAAGCACTTTACACACAGCAGGGAATCTCCTCATCCACCACCAGTGTGAGGCATCCACCTGGATGACGCAATGCCAGACCGCACACCACACCAGCTGATTGGTGGAGAGGAGTCAGAGTGATGAAGCCAATTATGATATATGGGGAAGGCTAGGAGGCCATGATGGACAGAGGCCAGTTGGCAAATTTGATCAGGTTAAACCCCTGCTCTTTTTTGAAAGACATCCTGGGATTTTTAACAACCACAGAGAGTCAGGACCTCGGTTTAACGTCTCATCCGAAAGACGGCTATTAATGTAGTTAATATTATTATTGTTGTTGTTACTATTATTATTAATATATATTTTTTTTATTTTGTCATATTACAATTATTATTATTATTATTGTTGTTGTTGTGGTTGTTATTGTTGTTATTATTATTGTTGTGGTTGTTGTTTTTGTTAATGTGTCACTATTATTTGTTAATATTAATGTTGTTTTTCATATTACTTTTATTATTAATATTATTATTATTATTATTATTATTATTATTATCATCATCATTATTGATGTTTTCATATTTTTTGTTACTATTAATATTATATATATATATATATATATATATATATATATATATATATATATATATATATATAATTATATATATATATAATTATATATATTATATATATAATATATGTTGTTACTACGTATTTTTAATGTTGTTCTAAGTTTTGTTATTATTATTATTATTATTTTTATTATTATTAATATTATTATCGTTACTATTATTATTACTATTATTGTTGTTGTTTTTAATATTATTATTTATTGTTGTTGTTGTTATTATTAATATTATTATTTATGTCATTGTATTTTTGTTATTATTATTGTTACTATTATTGTTGTTGTTGCTGCTGTTATTATTATTAAATAATAATGTGGAAGGGCATCCGGTGCGTATGCTGGATAAGTTGGCGGTTCATTCCACTGTGGCGACACCAAATAATAAAGGGACTTTAAAAAAGTAACTAATTATTACTATCATATTTCTCTTCTCTTACTTCTCATACTTGATTGATTATATTCAGATGTGCAACTTTTTTGTGTTACAAGTTTTCTAAATATGTTTAAATGTGCAAATGAGGCTTTATTTAATTTAGTATGCACTAATTTGTATTCATTTCTAGCTCAAAAATCTGAATATTGGATCAGATTCAAAAGTCTTCTTTTATTTATTTAATTTTTTGACACATTAGAGGAAAAGGTTTTATAGAGGGTATTTTTGTGAATCTTTTTATCACTCCATAATTCAGAAAATACTGTGAACAGACAGAAAAAAACAACAACAGAATAGCAGAATAAAATATTGTGTATAATCAGGAAAATTATGCATGAATGTATCCATCTATAAAAATAAATAAAAAACTTTCCTTTAGTACGAGAGCCAAATAAAACTTAAAATGTATGTAATTAATCAATGTTTTTCTTCAGATGAAACACTTACAGTACATAATCTTTGAAAATTTTGAAAACATTGAGTCTGTATTATTTTACTTAGCCCACTGTCAGATTGTTAGTTTTAATTTAAATTGTTCTTGTTTTACAATTTAATCTAACAATATTGTGTTTGTGCACAAAACAGTGTTGTAATCAGCAATCTAGTATTGTTTTCAGTTAAATTATATATGCAAAATCCAATAAAGCATATTAGGACTTGAATATAACTTGAAATAAGTTTATTTAGCACAAGTCCCAAGTTTATGAGTGAAAAACATGTCATTAAATTAACTGAAAACAAGTCTTATTAGCACAATATTGTTGCTCAGTTTAGGGTTTTTAAGCTGCCATTTAAGACAAAAACACTGATTAAGAAGAAGCTGGTTTCTTTTCTGTAGAAGCTCAAAGGTTGTGCTTTCATTCTGCAGCTGGAGAGCAGTAATTGAGTCTATTGAGTATCAGCTCTCTCTGATGTTTCTCGTGAACAGCACAGTTTAGATCAATTGCTTTTTTACATTTTTGATCATACATTCTGAGTTCTTATGGGGAAATATGTAACTTTTAATTGCAGGCTAGGTATCTAGGATACAAACCTGACACAGCTTCACATTTAAATGTAGGAAAAACAATTTTAATAACAACCATATATAGTTAAAGTTCAAACAGTTAGCCCTTCTGTGAAATTTTCCTAAAAGATGTTTAAAAGAGCAAGGATATTTTCACAATATTTCCAAAAATATTGTCTTCCTTCTGTAGAAAGTCTTATTTGTTTTATTTCAGATAGAATAACAGAAGATCAATATTATTAGCCCCCTTAAGCGATTTTCTACAGAACGAACCATCATTATACAATGCCTAATTACTCTAACTTGCTTAATTTTTCAGCTTTTATTGAGATAGGATAGTGGAGGACAAAGAAAAAAGCATTGAGAGCAGAGTGAGGGAAAGGATCAGACCTACCATGGTGCTATATGTCGTCGCAATTAGCCCTTAACTTGGGTTAGCCGACCCTAACTTGCTTATTTAGCCTAATTAACTAAGTTAAACCTATACTAGTGTCTTGAAAGATATCTAATAAAATGTTATGTCATCTTGCAAAGATAAAAGGAATCAGTTATTAGAAATGAGTTATTAAAACTATTATGTTTACAAATGTTAAACATAAATATGGGGGGGGGGTATACAGGGGGGTAATAATTTAGCAGGGTTAATAATTTTGACGTCAACTGTTTTTTTAAAAAGCCAAGAAAGTTGTTTTAAAATAAAGAGTTAAAAAAATAACAGTTGTTTGGACATATTGTAAAGTTTTTAATGGCATTTTCCCATTTTTTCCATATGGAACAACAAAAGTTTGACTTTTTTTGATATTTTACTATTATTTACCTTTTAACCTATTTATTAAGTCTATTTTTTAATTTGTGTGTGTGAGTGTGTGTGTGGGTGTGTATGTGTGTGTGTGTGCCCGCGCACCAGATCCCAAATCATTTACACGTGTAATAGTATCTGGATGCAGCCTCTATGATGCAAGCTGAGACTGCATCACTCATCCATGCAATGTCAGACTCAATGCACTCAATGTAGTGAGTGACGTCACTGTGACAGGTAGGGTTAGGGGTGGGGTTAGGTGAGCGCATTAAAAAGCATTGGATGCAGCTCAGATTGCATAGTTATTTCATGACGTCATATTCTGTTTTGTGATTTATATGTAGAAGTTTGATTAGGTTTGTGGTACCACAGTACCTCACTGTTTTGTCACACATGTAACAAACCGCATCATTTGAGTTTATGGAAGTAAAGTAGCTCCACACATAGCTTTGCTTGCGTTTACCCATATCCAATAACAGCGTGACTGAACAACATGTGCCAGCGGACTGAGTGGCTAGTTAGCATGCTCTGCAGTTGTACAGTGCCATATTACACACATGACTTGGCAGGCGGAAGAACAAGTAGTTCCAACTAAGTTGGCATTATTCAAATAAACAAGGGTAATGGTGGTTCCTTTCTGCTGTATTTCTGTTTCCAATAAACTACATATTTGCTCCAAATTACTGAAACATTGATATTTTGATAAGATAATCGATTCTAGAACATACAAAGCTGGTATTGGAGATATTGATATTTTAGTATCGATCCGCACATCACTAAAAAGCTATCGAAATTCAAAATGTAAAACAGAAAATATGCTGGGACCATTGTTTTTGTTTACATCCCTCAAAATGGTATGTGCATGATTTTATTCTACACCCCCCTACAGAAAAATCCAGCTTAAACCTGCCTAGGCTGGTTGGCTGGTTTTAGCTTGTCGACCAGCCTGGTTTTAGAGGGGTTTTGGCCATTTCCAGGCTGGTTTCCAGCCATTTCCAGCCTAGTCTTAGCTGGTCAGGCTGGGAGATGACCAGCTAAAACCAGCTTGACCAGCCTAGCCAAGCTGGGAGTCCAGCCAAAACCAGCTATGTCCAGCTTAAACCAGGCTGGTCAAGCTGGTTTTAGCTGGATTTAGCTGGTCATTTTCCAGCCTGACCAGATAACACCAGGCTGGAAATGGCTGTAAACCAGCCTGGAAATGGCCAAAACCCCTCTAAAACCAGACTGGTCAACCAGCTAAAATCAGCCAACCAGCCTAGGCTGATTTAAGCTGGATTTTTCAGCAGGGGCCCTAATCCTACCAGATACCTAAACCCAACAACTACTTTAATAGCTATTATTATGCAGCACATTAGGAGTTTGTTAAGGTAAAAGTCTTAGTTAATTGCTAATTAACAGCAAGAGTTGTACCTTAAATTAAAATGTAACAAAAAAGAAAAATGCAAATCATTTCTAAAACAGTGACAGTTCGACTCCTTTGATTCACTGCAGTTAAAACAACATGTACATTCCATTGTTCCCCGAAACCCAGCTTCAACCTGTCCAGCATGAGAAGATGCATAATGAGACGAGACCTGCATCATGTGATCCTGCCAGCATGTTCAGCGTGTGTCCCCGGAGCCTTTGATTACAGCGCACCAAGAGACAGACACCACTAATTGCAGCATTTCCAGCCCCCTGCGCTGTCGTCGTGCTGAGCTCTTCAATGCCACCCCGGAGTGCTGCATTTCGGGATATCACTCTGACTGACTCCGACACCCCCTCCCTAATCCCATGACCGGAGGCTGATTTTAATAATACAACACAGAGCGGTCAAAGAGATCAAGAAAACTCAACGAGGGTGGACAGATGCCATACCGCACATCCTACCACTACATCTCAGAGTCTGTTCTGATTCGCCCCGCAATTCAGCGATGCCCTGATTGTGATGGAAATGATCCAGATGCGACCCGCACACTTTCGGTCACGGCCATTAGCCGGGGCGAGGGCCCTCGCAGAAGGACCCCTGGTGATTTGAGCGCCATTAAACTTGAACTAAAGCCATTGAACTCTGACCACCCATCGCCCTGCACGCATCACAACTCATTTGTATGTAATTAGCCGTTCTGCTTGTGTTTCTTTACACAACTGAAAGAGTTGAAAAAATATAGCTTAAAGGGGCTAATAATTTTGACTTTAAAATGGGTTTTAAAAAATTAAAAACTGCTTTTAATCAAACCAAAATAAAACATAAGACTTTCTCCAGAAGAAAAAATATAAATGGACATACTGTGTAAATTTCCGTGCTCTGTTAAACATCATTTGTGAAATATAAAAAATAAAATTCAAAGAGGGGCTAATAATTCTGACTTCAACTGTGTACTGTATATCATTTGTTTAAAAAATGCGGGCAATACATTATAGATTTATTTTATTTAAAAAATATTAGATTAATCTTTTATTTTTAATTCAACTATAGGGGTGCGCCCAGGTAGGGGCCTACAAGACATTGTGCCCAGGGGCCTCTGAATTCTTAATCCGGGCCTGCTGGTTGGTTTCCGTTCAATTCTCAAGGCTCTATCATATACCTGGCGCAATAGGACGCATGATGTGTATAGCGTGGTTTGTTGCTATTTTCAGACCAGTGCAACCCTAATTTTTACTTTTGCGGCACATTGTTTAAATAGCAAATCTCTTTACTCCACTTTGTAGACTCAGGGGTGTGTTGGTCTAAAACAGAGGTGTGTTAAGGCTCATTGTTGGCATGTTGCTATTTTGAGAAACTGAAATAGGCCACATATACCAACTAAAAGCAGGTCTAAATGCACGGTATGCTCAAAACACACCCATAACTCATTAAGAGAATAAGCACAACACTGTTAGACCATATGCCAGGGCGCAGAGTGTATTTTTCCATCCTTAAAATAGCAAAAGTGGATTCAGACACGCCCTTAATGCTTTTACGTTTTTGACTTTGCGCCTAGATTGTTAAAATAAAGCCCACAGTCTGAGGTATTGGGCTTGCCTAACATACTTAACCACGCCCCTCCAGCTGTCAGTTTTGACAACAAACAGAAATGGTGAGGATGAGGAGTCTGTGAGGTTGTAAAAACTCTCCCCAAACCCTTTTCCCAATCTTTCTGAATGAAATGCCTACTTTACTACACCCAATCAGCTTGCAGTGAAAAAAAACAAGCCACGCCCACTTTTTTCTCATTTAACATTCCGTCTTACTACAAACTGTGTCACAATACAAATAAAAACAAAAATAGTTTCAGGCAACTTTTGGTTTAAGCAGACTGTTGTGATCGCCTGCTCTGTTTTCTCCACTGGAGATTACTTCCGCTATTTCAACAAACTACAACTCCTAGAACAATTTGCACCCATCAACCCCTGCAACAGCTGACAATAATCCAGACACACACACACAGACACAGCTGTAGCTCATGATGGACTGACCAGTAGGACTATATATAAATATATATATATATATATATATATATATATATATATATATATATATATATATATATATATATATATATATATATATATACATATAGATATATATATATATACCTCACTTTCACTTTTTCGAGTTTTGTTTCTTCATGAACATTACAAAGCGTTTTACTCTGTTTGTTTTTGCCATGTTTTTGATTCTTCACTTGTTCCCATTGTGATCCTATACTGGATTACCATGCTCCTGTTTTACTCAATTTTTTGACCATTGCCTGTGCGACCTTGTCTTTAATAAACTGCATTTGTATCCGCACGTCTGTTGTTAGTATTTTCTTCGTAACACAGACTTTGAAGTGTTAAGCAGTGTTTAAGCCTCACGTCTAATGAGATAAATGAAAACACGATACAAAGTCATCTTATTATGTTCTGATCTCTCCATATTACACACTTTCAATCTTTTAATTTTTTCTTTTCTCTCACCAACTGCTGTTTGCATGACACCTGCTTCTCGAGAGTTTCATAACCCCGGGTAAAATGCGGTGCTAACATCACTTTCAAACTACGGGTCTGAAAAAGTGTCTTTACCCGAGGTTAAAAGCTGTTTAGAATAAAAATAACCTGGGTTATGCACACAGTGAAAAGCCCTAATGTTAATTTTGCAACAGTTTATCCCTGACAGGTGTCTGTATAATATGAAACTCCTGGAAACATACCCCGCCTGTCACACTGAGCAGCCACGAGTTGCATTGGACAGCAACTCCCTCTTCATCTGATTGGCTAGTGGAGAAACTGTCGATCTTGTGATTTAAATAAAACTCTCACTGCATGTTTTGGAAGCGCAAGCGCAGAATGTGGGAGCAGGAGCGGAGGGAGACAGACCGTGAGCACACAAAACATCTAAATATTAGCAGAAAAACTGATTTTGTCTAAACAGGTCTTTATTTTTGATTTACGCTCATTATCTTTTGGGACACAACCTCGTTGTTTTTTATTCTGCATTTAGTTCTTGCTTTTGCACGCTATAATTTTACACGCAATATCAAAATTTGAATTGCACACATTACTTTTCTAATCGCGACCACAATACTTTAAGCAGGAATTTGATCCCATATGGAAGGAAAATGTCTGATGTTGTGCTGTGATGTGTTTTATCTGTCATAATCATTGCAGGCACACAGTACTCACCAAACGACAGAAGTTGCTGTAACAAACAAATAAATCTGCACAGACTCCTTCCTCACAGCACCACATGGGTATAAAGACTCAGGATTAGTTATTTCGAATGGAAGGTGCAGGCCCATAGCCAGGGAAGGTTTAGGTGGTTCGACAAAAGTCCACTGACAAAGGTCCAAAATTTACCATTGGTCCAAAATTTTTGCCACTATATTCTCATTTGACCTATTTTTACTGCTATATCGTCATAAATTGTGGAAATAACCCATCAAAGGTTTTAAGAAAACGCACAATATGACATAAGTCAGCTTTTAGTATTGACCGACTCGCTAAAAAAAAAAAAAAAAAAAAAAAAAAAACATTTTACAAGTAGCCTTACTTTTATTTTAAATCTTGAACCTTATTCTTGAGTAAAAAATGAGCAATGAAAAGATCTGAAGCACCAAAAGCAGCCTATTAAAGTTCATTTTAATACTAATCAGGCTGTGTATAAAAATCCAAAATGTAAAAGTTTTCAGGAGTAGCTTAAATAATGTGTCGGTGCTCTTTGTGTAAGGGATTCATCAGAATAAACATCAAAATCAGTCGAAGGCTCTAAAAAAATGTAGAAAAATAATAAAAAGCCTTTATTGACATGCTGTTCCTTAAAACTGCGGCTACATCAGGTTACCCTGATGAAGTCAAGTGTTATCAAAACATGTAGGCACAGTTTTAAGAAATCGTCATGTCATTGAAGGCTTTTTTAAAATATTTTTTCCACATTTTTTGAGTGCCTTAGACTTACTTTTACTGTTTATACTAAAGTTTTTGTTGTTAGATGAATTTTCAAGAGAGGCTAGAAGAAAATCGTAAAGCTCTTTTTAATATTTGTTTATTATAAATCTTTAGGAAATAGTTTTGGTACATCAAAAATGGTGGATGCAACAAGCTAATCCAACTAAAAATGGTGCTTAAAATACCACTTATTGGAGTATTTAAACATCAAAATTAAATAGAAAATGAGGTGAATAACTGCAAAAAAAAAGTCCGCATTTTGAGAATAAAGAACCACCCCTTTCACCAGGCTGGCTACTGGCCTGAGGTGGAACGTCCTTCACTGTGGCAGCCAGACTGAGCTCTGCACTTTTAATTTGAGTAATTTGTATATCTACAGTACAGTCAATGTGATCACTCAGACTTTAATGTCCTATATATTGGATGGCTGAGGGTGAGTAAAGTAAAAACATATGTTAATTTTTAGGCGAACAACCCCTTTTAACAAAGTGGTGTTATAGACCACTTTACCAGTCTTTATTTATATTTTATCTACTTTTAGCTTGTTAACTAATAACAATCCACACAATATCTGATGGCCTTTACAGAACTGAAGGCCCTTTGCAATATGTCTCACAGTGAAATGCTCCCTTCTCTTCACTTCAGATGATTAATGCACTGACTTGTTTAGCCTGGCCACAGACACATGCTGAAAGGAACATCAATAAACATTTCCAGTGATCGATTGGCAGCATTTTCATGCAGATTACACAGTCAAATGTTAATCCATGTGTGTTGTGTATGATTGATCTCTAACGGAGGCATGACACCAACCTTTCATCTCCTGAAGGCCTGAAGTGCCGGAGCAATTTTTCTGATTTCTTTTGACCGGGAAAGGAAGTTGACTGATGCTAATCAAGTTGGTGGACCCACTCAGGGGTGCATTTCGCATACAATGGCATAACGATCATAACAGAGCCGTCTTAAAGGTGCAGTAGGTGATCTTCCACAATGCTAACAGCTTAGCATAAACCTCTGCATCAGAGTCCCTCCCCTGCCGTCTAGAGTCACGCCTCCTGAAACACGAGCACCGCAAAAGAACCCTCTCTCATGTGTTAAAAGGGGTTAGTGCTTGTCCGGCGGCGTGCAAGCCAAACTGACATGCTATTTCAGAGCAAATATTTAGAGTTGCATGGTAAACAATATAGGGAGAAACTAGGCGGAGTAGCGGTATTTACTTGTGTTTTGTTGTTAATTTAATTAAAATCTACATCATCGATGCTGTAAAAGGTCTCTTATGAAACTGAAAATAGTTTTATCAATCTTTCATCGGAAGATTTTCATGGCTGAACAA